>NW_018408528.1:383619-448062 GCF_002113885.1 Mizuhopecten yessoensis
ATCCCCACCCCAAAACTATATATACAAATGCTTGGCAAAAAGAGACAAATGCAGTCACGATATTAGAATCGATCCTGGGGTCTGGCCACAACTCTAGGGACCTAGTTTCTGAGTCAAAGCTTGGAAACAGTTGAGATCCCCACCTCATAACCATACATAAAATTGCTGGGCATGAAAAATCTAATATAGCTTTGCTACAAGGATTGGCCTTGGGGTCTGGCATATTCCCTTGATCTCATTTGGAGAATAGTTTGCCATGATTGCTTAGGTATCCAGGTGAGAGATACAGGCCCTCTGGGCCTCTTGTTTTATATAAATTTCTGTTTATATTGATGTTTACAGAACCCACTATATGGTATTAATAACTTGCTATATTGTAAAAAATAACCTACTGCATGTTAATAAAACAAGTAACTGTGGTAGACATCATACCATATCTCATTCTGTAGTGGGGTATACATCATACCATATCTCATTCTGTAGTGGGATATACATCATACCATATTTGGTTCAAATTATATCCCAAGGGAGGCAACTCTTACAATCCTGTATCCTAATCTTTTGTATAAAGCTCAAAGATTGCAGGTTTTCCTTATTCTATAGATTGTTAAAACTATCTTTAAGTATTATTGTGATGTCAGCATACTTATGTCAGAGCTATGATGATGACTATAGTGTGTATTCTATACAACACAGGACCAGGGGAATACAGTCACACACCACAGGAGACCTACATCACCACCGACATACACAAGTGTTACGCCGCCCAGACTGGATCCTACCAGATCTTCATCCTGTACGCTGACAGTATACCTACATATGCCATGAGGTAATGACGGTCACCAAAACCATTGCGTAACTTGAACTATTGAATCACAAGTTTGCTAAGAACTGATCACTGGGGCTAGAAAATCTCTGGGTCACCAGGACTGTCAAATCGGAACATCACTAGAATTGTCAAGGCTACTAAGGCTTATCAGTTTCAGCATCACTAGAACTACCAAAGCTCCTGGTTACTAGGACTGTGGAGTCTCAAGGGCATAAGAGCTTTTAAGTTTCAAGGTCAGTTGGACTGTGTCCATTCACGTGTCTATATATCTGTCAATCATGTCTCACAAAGCAGTATTTGTATTAAAGAGTGGAGTCTTGTAGAGTTGTCATTGCAACAAAAGTCCTCTGAAATGTTACATTATTCAGGCAATAGATCAGGACATTACAAACACGTGGGCTATTTCTGTATATCTGTTTTTAAGAATTTCAAAGTGATACTTATGTGGGTGATGTCATTAAATAAAGTTATAGTCTTTTCCCACCTTTTATGGATATAATAGGCAAAAATATTTTAGAGATAAAAGCAGAAGTGTTCGTAAATTTGCTTCAATCAATTTAAGTAAGATATGCATTTTAATTGTAGATAATCCTGATTAAGTGAAATATAATCTGTATTTCAGGTCAATCACACAAAAGACCCTCGATCTGCTAACAAAAGACAGGCATGTGTGTATATGAGGACAGCCTGCCACTTACTGATGTACAGTTTTACCTAGGAGCCCTCGGTATCGGCATGTGACCATGCACTTACTGATGTACAGTTTTACCTAGGAGCCCTCGGTATCAGCGTGTGACCACTTACTGATGTACAGTTTTACCTAGGAGCTCTTGGTATCGGCGTGTGACCACTTACTGATGTACAGTTTTACCTAGGAGCCCTCGGTATTGGCGTGTGACCACTCACTGATGTACAGTTTTACCTAGGAGCCCTCGGTATCGGCATGTGACCACTTACTGATGTACAGTTTTACCTAGGAGCTCTCGGTATCGGCATGTGATGATGTAACGGGACATACGTGGTTAAATGATGTCACTAAAGTAATGATCATGTACCACTGATCTAAATCAAGGAAGTTATTTTCGCTGAAATTTGTGGTAGAGTGGTAGAAAATCGAGGTTTCCTCACTTTTGAGGTAAAATAATCTCATTAGTCCAGATGATTATTCAGGTGGCAGGGATAGAGGCAAAGTGAATGAAAGTCATGTCACATGGACAGTAACAAGTTCAGAGGTCAGATGACAAAGTCACAGACAATTGTAATGTCATAGGAAAGGTGAAAGTCACATGTTAAGGTCACAGATGGAGACAGAGATGGTGATAAAGACACGGAGAAGGTCACGAAGGTCACACAGATGAAGACACACACTCGAGGATAGTGGTGCTTTCCACATTAATTTACTGGTCACCAATCACATTTCAATATCATTGCTAGATACTATGTGTTTGTTGAAAGGGATAAGATACATTAAGCAGGAGTGGTAGGTAACATGTTTGGTAGGTAACATGTTTGGTAGGCTACACATTAACTGTTCTTGTTTGTAGCCCTGACCAATTAAATATTACTCTGAAAGTCTAAGTGTATTTCAGTTGATGTTAGCATTCTCACTAAATATGTCTTAAGATGGATTGTGTCAATAGCTTGTCCATCAGTCTTTTCTGTCTGTGAGTAAATGTCTAAGAGTGTGAGGAGATGCATCGACTATGGTTTATATATATGTACATCTTTGATAAAGAAACTGTAAATTTCTGATCAAATTGTAAATGTATCTATCCTCAATAAAGCAAAAAAACTTGGCTTTTTGTTTGTTTGACACACAGTAGATTTTAAGTTTTGTTACATGAAATCCACTGGTTAATTGAATGTTTTGTAGATTGTTATACTGTTCATGCCAGAGGTTTGTGTTAGAATATAGAAATGAAGCATTAATGTTTGACAGCATTTGTTATGTAACACCTCATAATAAATACCTGATAGTATTTATTGGTTGTCTTTTTTTCTTTAAACGGAGAACAGATACAGGTGGAGAATGTTGTTTGACAGAAGATTTTGAATGATATTTTTTTTTGTGTAGAGTCGATCAGTAAGTTTAGCCAAAGTTTCCCTTTGTGATGTTCATCCTACACACAGGTGCTTCACTGTAGTGCTGGATAAGTAACAGTACCCGATGTGATGTTCATCCTACACACACGTGCTTCACTGTAATGCTGTATAAGTTACAGTACCCTATGTGATGTTGATCCTACATAGAGGTGCTTTACTGTAGTGCTGTATAGGTTACAGTACCCTATGTGATATTGATCCTACATAGAGGTGCTTTACTGTAGTGCTGTATAGGTTACAGTACCCAATGTGATGTTCATCCTACACACAGGTGCTTCACTGTAGTGCTGTATACGTTACAGTACCCTATGTGATGTTCATCCTACACAGGTGCTTCACTGTAGTACTGTATACGTTACAGTACCCTATGTGATGTTGATCCTACACAGGTGCTTCACTGTAGCATTGTATACGTTACAGTACCCTATGTGATGTTCATCCTACACACAAGTGCTTCACTGTAGTGCTGTGTATACGTTACAGTACACTATGTGATGTTGATCCTACACACAGGTGCTTCACTGTAGTGCTTTATACGTTACAGTACCCTATGTGATGTTCATCCTACATAAAGGTGCTTCACTGTAGTGCTGTATAAGTTACAGTACCCTATGTGATGTTGATCCTACACACAGGTGCTTCACTGTAGTGCTGTGTATACGTTACAGTACCCTATGTGATGTTGATCCTACACACAGGTGCTTCACTGTAGTGCTGTATACGTTACAGTACCCTATGTGATGTTAATCCTACATAGAGGTGCTTCACTGTAGCATTGTATCCGTAACCGTACCCTATGTGATGTTCATACTACATAAAGGTGCTTCACTTTAGTGCTGTGTATACGTTACAGTACTCTATGTGTTGTTGATCCTACACACAGGTGCTTCACTGTAGTGCTGTGTATACGTTACAGTACTCTATGTGATGTTGATCCTACACACAGGAGCTTCACTGTAATGCTGTATAAGGTACAGTACCCTATGTGATGTTCATCCTACATAAAGGTGCTTCACTGTAGTGCTGTGTATACGTTACAGTACCCTATGTGATGTTCATCCTACACAGGTGCTTCACTGTAGCATTGTATACGTTACAGTACCCTATGTGATGTTCATCCTACATAAAGGTGCTTCACTGTAGTGCTGTGTATACGTTGCAGTACCCTATGTGATGTTCATCCTACACAGGTGCTTCACTGTAGCATTGTATACGTTACACTACCCTATGTGATGTTCATCCTACATAAAGGTGCTTCACTGTAGTGCTGTGTATACGTTACAGTCCCCTATGTGATGTTCATCCTACACAGGTGCTTCACTGTAGTACTGTATACGTTACAGTACCCTATGTGATGTTGATCCTACACAGGTGCTTCACTGTAGCATTGTATACGTTACAGTCCCCTAGCTGATGTTCACCCTACATAAAGGTGCTTCACTGTAGTGCTGTATAAATTACAGTACCCTATGTGATGTTTATCCTACATAAAGGTGCTTCACTGTAGTGCTGTATAAGTTACAGTACTCTATGTGATGTTTATCCTACACACAGGTGCAACTTGTGTCTACACAGATCCAATGCGATTTGTATTTACCTCTGCCACTGCTTCTACACCAAACAAATATCTTGCAATATGCATCACTTTCAGTATTTGCTTCTCCCTTACAGCTTTTTATCCTGTCTACTTCTATAGTTCATCATGTTCATTGTTACCAAAGTCATTTAATAAAATCATTGTCTTTCTTCCACTGAAGATCCACTTCAGTTTCTGAATAAAATATCAACTTGGTATATTTGCTGCAAGATTGTGCAATGCAACAGACACATGACCCTGAAAGAATCAAGGATTTCACTCTACATCCTCTGCTTCCGAGAACATGGAAGAAACCTTTATTGTACTTTTATGACCATGGGTCCTCAGGGACGAGAACGGACCCCCGAGCTAGTCCTGGTAGCATGAGTGTGTTTGCTTTTCGTGACTAGCAATTGGTTTTGTGGTTAAAGTGAGAGGATCATAACTCTTTAGTGCATTGTTAATGTTACGACTGCTGAAATCTACATGCAATGCTTCTGTTGTCTAGTAACAAAAGCAGGTTTCTCTGGGAATCTTAAAATAACATTGTCCATACTATCAACATAGACCTTTATACGGTGTACAGGGTTCTTGTCATGGTATAAATGGGCGAGTAAATCTGAATTCAATTAGACACCAATTATCTGTAGTCAACTATCACTTCAGACCTAACATTCTAGAAACCACTCACTGAGGATAGATACAAGTATACCACACTGTCATGTCAGGATGTATACAGCAGGGTCTTTACACATGTAAATCAGTTTCATGCGAGATCTGAAAATGAAGCTACAGGTTTTCATTTTAAGTAGAGCTAAAGCCATAACTCTGGCACAAAGTTCAATATTGATCTTTGTTCACGTAACTAAGAATTTACATTGATCTTCTGCAAATAAAGTGTTCTTTAACCACTGTCAAATTTTCAATGACACCATCTTACAGTCCATGATGGTTTCTCCATTTTCCTATGGTGACAGTTCTTAGTGACTAAAGTCAGTTTCCAGTACTGGATCTCTATAGGTCCTCCTCTCCACTGGACTTGATCGTTGTATCACACTGAAGTCCGCTTTCAATCAGTCCTCTAAAGTTATATAATATTTCCTGATTTTTCCAGCATTTATCTAGTCCATTCTTAAAAGAATTTAAGGACCGTGTGTTTACCACCTCTGTTGGTAAATTATTCTAAATATTCACCATTCTGACTGTAAAATAGTCCTTCCTTTTAGATGTTAAAGCTTGTGGGTATATCTTAAATGGGTGGCCTCTGGTGCCGATTCTTTCCGTCACATTGTTCCACATTTTGATAAACGTACATGAATCGCTGTTGTGTATTCCCTGTATTATCTTCAATGTTTGCGATCATATCAGCGCGGTGTTGTCTCTACGCAGGTAATTTCAGCTTTTTTCAGATCATGTTACAAAATTATATGTATAAAAACTTTTTTAAATTATATGTATAAAAACTTTTTTTTTAATTCTACAATTAATTTAACCTAGAACATTTGGTGTCAAACAACAAAATAAAAAACAAAACTAAAGTGGTTTCAATAGAATTGTATTGGTAGATTTATTACATTATACATACAGCAGTTGTTGCTATGTACGAGTATTCAGTTAAGAGCACACGGATGACTGCAGAAGATATATGGCCATACATCACATGATATTCCAGTATATTCATAGGCATACACCACGATATATCACAAGATATAACTTGATATACGACTTGCACCAGAAGATATTCTGCCATAGCCACACATTGTAAGATATTCTGATATAAATGGCCATACATCAGAAAATATTCTGATATATACGGCCATACATCAGAAAATATTCTGATATATACGGCCATACATCAGAAAATATTCTGATATATACGGCCATATGATCAGACATCAAGATACAATATTAACTGCAATGTCCGATACACAATTGTACCTAGCAGCTTTGATGTACTACATGGCCAGTGAAGCTGTGACATATACACATTTACTGACCAGTTCATGCTATAATGTGAAGGAAGCGGACTGGAATAGACACACAGGAACTGAGACACCACTGCAAGTATTAACATTATTACTTAATTATAGGTTTGGACGAAAATGACAAGATATTTATAATGACACGAAGTGATTGTACCGACTGAAGTATCAACATGTCTTTTTCTCTTCTTTCTCCACCTTCCTTCCACGACTCTCACTTGCTATTTTGCTGTCTCTCCCTCACAAACTCATGATGCATCCATGTTGTACTACAATCCAATATCACATAAAGCTGGAGCCAAGGGGCAATGGGGTTTTTTCTTTTTTCTTTTTTTCTTTTTCACGATTGTATTTTACATACCAGGTATACAAAACCACATTCTCACACACTCACATCCACACATTCATAATAACACTTAGTCATCATCCTCATCCTTCACCTGATTTCATCATCATCATCATCATTATCATCATCACATTCTCATCAGATGAACACAGGTGCTTACATATTTTAATGACATATTTACAACAAAATATCGTAGTTTCTTAACTATCACATCCATCCATCAACATAGAAACACCTCCATGTATAATAAAGATAACTTGCTTACTTTTTGAATTGTTGTGAGAGAGAGAGAGAGAGAGAGAGAGAGAGAGAGAGAGAGAGAGAGAGAGAGAGAGAGAGAGAGAGAGAGAGAGAGAGAGAGAGAGAGAGAGAGAGAGAGAGAGAGAGAGAGAGAGAGAGAGAGAGAGAGAGAGAGAGAGAGAGAGAGAGAGAGAGAGAGAGAGAGAGAGAGAGAGAGAGAGAGAGAGAGAGAGAGAGAGAGAGAGAGAGAGAGAGAGAGAGAGAGAGAGAGAGAGAGAGAGAGAGAGAGAGAGAGAGAGAGAGAGAGAGAGAGAGAGAGAGAGAGAGAGAGAGAGAGAGAGAGAGAGAGAGAGAGAGAGAGAGAAAGGGGGGGGGAGGATTTGGGAGATATTGTTTCATGTGCATCACTTATGAAATAGCCAATGCAACGAGCTAATAAGGCTATGTCAAAGTCTTGCCGATAATATCAACTAAAATTCTAATAAAGGTTTCCATTTCCTCCTGTTAAGGTTGAATTCTCTTTGCATGATGAGGACATTTTTACTGTTATTTTTATGCTTTTGAACAAGGAAGTTATCTTTGATGACTTTAATAAGTGTATAAATGCAATTTTTAACCATATCTATATTTTCAGGGTCATGTTACCAATTCATCGGATACCCATCTCTTTACTTCCAGAGCCCTGGGGCAATGTTACCAATACACTTGGTACTCTTCCCGTTTGTCGACTTACAGACATGTTAAACGGTACAATAATATGACATAAGACATAAACTTTAACAGAAGCCATGCTGGTCACCTTTTTCTGACTTTTTTACATTTCATCAGCATTTCGTTCTACAGGAAAAGCTTGATGGAAAGGAAAGATTGAAGACACAGAAGGAAATAAGTAGAAAGTTCACCAGAAAATAAATCATTACTATAATGCTGATAAACATGACATAACATTGTGGACATAATAGATTACAAAGCAAGCATGGAGACAGGGTTAAAATGCCTGTACAACACTTCACGATATCTATAGGGTGGAGATACAGGATTAAGTAATGCCCATACAACTGGACCGAGGACAACATCCCGAGGATAAGTAGCATTCTGTAATTACATTTGAACATTAGTACAGTGTATAATATCAAAGAATATTTTCAAACAAAATGGTTACAAAGGCTTATGGTAATATTGCATGTACATAGCTATGGCATACATTTACCATACACAAAATTAGGTAACAGAAATTACTATCATGATATTTGCAGTGTAGGAAGCCACAGTGTTTAAAATTGATTAATATGTTCTTTTATGTTGGAAGTGATAACATGATCATGTGTGCGTATATATTAGCCAATGAAATAGCTACTTAACCAGGCTTGACGTTTTGAATGTCTGATGGTGATGGACATACTTGTTACACAAACTAATTATGGTTCACCTGCACATCACCCGGTAGGTGTCACATGACTCTGGTTCATCCACAATCCTGCGAAAACGACAAACTAAATACCAAGAATTTATAGGTATGATTGTCTGACTGCTGGTGGAACCTAACATAAAATAACAAACCCAGATCAGCACAGAGGCTGACCCCTCGAATATATTTCAGTACATGTGGAGCTCTGCCAACAACACAGGCCCACTCCTGGTCCAATTGTATCCATATATCACAGTATAAATTATTTCTGTGCTACCTCCGCCTTTCCACTGGATACATCAGCCTAAGTCTTACATATCAAACAGTAGCACTTAAGATTATCACAACAGAATGATCCTCCAAACCTGTTATTTGAAAGCTAAAATAAGAGGACCATTACAGTTGTTTACCTGTTTGATGGCAGCACTTTAAATACTCAGGTGTTTATCTCCGCCTTAAGCACCATCTTGGTTAAGTCAATAGTATCAACAACACTAGATACACCTTGCAAACTTGTTACAAGTCACTTTACCAGCGCTCCCCTAATTTGGGACCCCTGTGTACAATTCATTTCCTTAGTTAGGGACCTAGGTGTACCATACATTGTTACAAGTCACTTTACCAGCGCTCCCCTAATTAGGGACCCCAGTGTACAATTCATTTCCTTAGTTAGGACCTAGGTGTATCATACCTTGCCCCATTTAGGGCCCTCAGCGTATTACAAATGCAGTGCTCCAGTTAAGCTGTGTTCTACCACAATTTACTTCGGTTTCATGGATTATGTATTGCAGTGAAAAAGTTTGCATACAAATGATGCATTAAATATTAGTATGGTGCATACATGATACACTGCACACAACTACAAGAATCCTTTGACTGAATTCATCAGAAATGCATGTGGTAGCTCAGTCACTTTCTTCTGGAGGCAAATCCATTTATCCAAATATGTCATCATAATTGAACTAGGGCTTCACCATAAAATTACCATCACCAGTGACATTTCAAGTTATTATTAAAATTATTAAACAAAAACATTAATCTGTAGACCAGTGGCAAAAACGAAAGGAAAAACTTTACTCCTGGGTCAAACACTGGGGCCCCACATCGTATAACCTCCCTCACGACTCCCTTATTTATGGACTGCATAAGCTACACTGAATGAATGCTTTATCTTGGGACTTCAATGACACTGAAGCTACACTGAATGAATGCCTTATCTTGGGACTTCAATGACACTGAAACTTTATGCACACAAACTAGCAAATGGAGGTTACAAAACATCTGTCAAAGTTGTGTGATTAATGTCTAGAATACCGTAATTCTCCAGAGCCTCCCAGTGACACCTGACTAGTCTGGGACTAGTCCAACTGAAGAGAACCATAGGAATCGTCGATCAAAGTTTTACATATCACTCGGGAACTGTATACTGGCCAACCCAGATGAATAATCATTATGTTTTGAATTTTGTTGTGACAATTAAATCATTAACAATAAACTGATGTTGTGAAAAAATAGCCATGGAGAGGTAACCACGGTCATATTGAACAAAGTGTCTTCCCCAACAAATTCCACCTGTTATAGCAAGAACATGTGAACTCCGGTTGTATAATAGTTGCTGGGGCGAAAGTATTGTGACACGCAGAAGCAGTACAGACGGTATCCAATAAGTTAACAAGCACACAAGGGCCAGGTGAGAGCTAAAAACAGCCTTTCACATCAAGATAGAACAAGCTTACAGTATATTGAAAAGTTGCAGTTAAAATTGAAGTGCAACTGCTTTCATTACATGGGCAGTGTTTTTATATACAACATCGCAGTTGAATACATCATAAGTACATGTAAAAGGACAGTATTTGTACATTTCATTTCATAAAATGTAAACATATGGACATGTTACCTATATAGTTTGTATATACAGATTTCAACATCACCTGTGCAGACATAGAATGCTAGTGTCTAGTTCATTTCTAGACACCTTTAAATGTAAACAAGTGTATTATCACCTGTACAGACATGGTTAACTGTGTCCAACACTGGCAACAGGCATTTCAGTTGCCTTACACAAGCTGGAGTAAAGCGAGACAAAAATAGAAAAAAAAATCAAACTTTTCCATAAATTAAAGTCAGTTTATCAATAACAACATTGATGCATAAGTCACTTATCACATTGAGGGCAGCATTTTAGTCTTCAAGAACCAAGTACCTGCACTTGGTGTAGAGTTATCTGTCCCTTGTTGCAATTCTTCATCCTTGGTTCCCACTAATTTATCATAAGAGTTACTTCTCCTTGTGGAGATGCCCTCTTTGGAATTCAAAGCATTTGGCAACACTGGGCAGTTGCTGTAAAGTTGTAACATAGATACCACTGTTAACTCAGCTGTTGGCTAATCGCTTGATACGTTCAAGCCTCATTTTGAGTTCGCAGATGTCTGCAGAGGTCATGGAAGATGGTGGATCATCTGATGTGGGTGCAGCATCACCTGTCTGTAAGTAAAGTTCATCGTAGTAAATTGATATTTTCAAATCGATGTGACATTTCATTTTAATGTCTTTGTTCTGTCTCTTTACTTATTTCAAGAAGCTAGGATATTATGGTAGGCAGGCATGCCCCCATGCAACTGAACCAAATACTTCACTTATATATTATTGCTTTTGAGGCAGGGAAAACCTGGAGAAATTTTAGCAAAAAGAAAAAAAATAGTGATGCAAACTTGATTACTGTCCTTACATATATACAAATATATATATTGAATCAATTATTCTCAGAAGAAGAAGAATAAATGTGACATTACCATGTCTGTATCTGTATCTTGTGAGGGAATGGCCTCAACTTCAGGCTCAGGTTTGGAAGGGTTTGTGTTGTTTGGCTGCAAATACAGTATGTTTTCATCGTTATCAAATGTATTAGCCATCATATTCAACAATAAAACAGGTGTTGATGAGTGAATTAATCACATTATATTATCTCTAGTAAATATTTTGAAGAAAAATGAACCAGTAATAATACACAAGCTATATCATGCAGATACATAATAATACTTCCAGTTATAGCAACAAAGGATAAATATGACAACAGGGCCCATATTCATGAAATTGTTCTCATGGACATTGTGCTCAAGCCGAATTTCTTGTTCTCGTTATAAATTAATCAAAAAATATTATTTCGTCAATGATTTCTAAAATCATTGAAGGAATAGGTTGAAAACGGTTTTCAATATTTTCATTTGACTTTTTGATCGTTTGACATGATTTAAGCGAGTTCCAAGAAAGTTGGTTTGAGCACAGAATCCATGCTTGAGCATGAGAACGGTTTCATGAATACGGGCCCTGGTCTCTTGGTTAATCTGAAGTTGCCTAAAACTTTCAACACAATAGACCTGTGTCCTTAAGAGAAGGTCAATGTAATTCATTTGAACATATAGGATGCTGTAGGTCAATTATCATGATCCCAAAGCTCTTGGCTATTCTGAAGTTTGCTAAAAGCTGCGGAAAAAAGTTTTATGCTGCATGGACGCCATACGCCACATCAGGGCATAAGTTCACCTGCCCGTTTCAAAAACAAATATCTGGCACACAGACAGTGACAAACCATATATTACCTCCTCAATATTGTACAGGCCACACCTGGCACGTAGTACCCGTAGTCTCTGTAGGTAAACATTGGGCTCCTCTGTTGATTCACTGGTAGAAGGATTACTAATTACCTGGATATCTGACTTTGTATACCCTGTACAAAAAAAATGCTTGATAAATTTGTGGTTACATTGATCATATTCTTAATTTTCATTTTAAACTGAAGTCCCAACTTAGGAATACCTGTTTGAAATGTGGGGTGTTTCCCCTCCCTCTCCTGTTAAGCCCCCTCTCTAGTGTTACCTGTATCAGATGTGGGGTGATTCCCCTCCCTCACCTGTTAAACCCCCTCTCTAGTGTTACCTGTATCAGGTGTGGGGTGTTTCCCCTCCCTCTCCTGTTAAACCCCCTCTCTAGTGGTACCTGTATCAGATGTGGGGTGTTTCCCCTCCCTCTCTTGTTAAGCCCCCTTTCTAGTGTTACCTGTATCAGATGTTGGGTGTTTCCCCTCCCTCTCCTGTTCTATACTGTTCAGTCCTCTTTCTATATACATCTGGAAGAACTGGGAGGATTTCTTGAGAAATGGTTCCAGGTCAGCATCTGGGTATTTCTTTTTAAAGTCATACAGATCATTCAGGCCCTGTGAAATCAAACAAGCACATCTGAATTAACTCTTTTTTAGAGAGAATTAAGAACCTTAATATTACATAATTATCTTTCTTGACAGTTGGAGACTTTTGATCCAGAAGTTATCTCTTGAAATTGTGAGTCAAATTTTGAACTGTTAATTAAGTTATACTTCTGCAAATCGGTCTAAATTAAGTGAAGTGAGACATGTTTTTAGTAATGACATGTATGTGAGTGTAAAATGACATTTGATATTAAGTTAATGAAAAATTGCATCATGATCCGAGGTATGGAGCAGACGTGTGTTGTGCATATAAAGGATGATACTGGTGTCTTGATAAATACTAGTCATGTTTCACCAAATTGGCACCAAAACTTTAGGTGAAGCACAAATAAATATACAGTAAAACCCCACCTCCTCGAACTCGGTTTACTCGAATACCCCTCATATATATATGTTGAACAAGTTTGTGCATATTCTTGTAAAGTAACCCTGGATTAGTCCAACGGTTATTCCTCCAATACCCTGTATTCCTCGAACAAAAAGTTTGTCCTCGACCCTTCATGGTCATAGTTTTAATCTTATCTATTCGTCAAGCAGGTGTGACCTGTCACGCCCGACAGACATTTTACCTGCTTATCACAGGTACCGGCACTGCCGTCGACATGTCTCGAGGCACAGGCTGCGGTCCACGTTCATAGTGTTTATACAGGTGTCGGCTGAACGTCGGTTAATTAGAGGATTAACGGCAGTATCATTAAGTAATGGTACCATTACCCTGTTGTAGCTGCATTATCATTTTGTGTGCATATTTATTTTTTCCAGACGATATTTTGACATCAATGATTTGGCGGAAGTGTTAATTTACTTGGTGCTTAAACTATATTTCGGCATGGCAATATTAGGTGGAAATCACATTACGAAATCCTACCAACACTAAATATATTCAAACTTGAATACGTCGTGATTGTTAATTTTGTTATCAATCAACATTATGATAACAAGGAAGATTTTCTTCATTTCAAAATGAATCGAAGAGTTCCTCTCGTTTTGATATTTTGTAAAATTAACGTAGCCGATTACAGTATGGCAGATGATGTCAAAACTACAAGTATGTTATACATGCAGCTTTTTAATTTAATTTTATTTCTTAATACCGGTGGGTATGTTTTCATTGTTAGCTATTTTTAATCTTATTAAATGCTGTCATCTTGATTAAACTTCTTTTTTCTTCTATCATCTACTATCCAGGATAGTTGCAGTACTCGTACTGCCTGATGTCCAACCTGATAAAAAAAAATGATGATTTCGGTCGAACCTCGGATGCATCGAATACCATGTATTCCTCGAACTATTGATCTGGACCCTATGAGTTCAAGTAAACAGGGTTTTACTGTATTATTAAATTTTCAACTGGCACAATAATAGTCGATGGTGCATCATTACATTGGACAATCTGATTAGGATAAAAGTTTACATTTAAATACCAACCTTATAACCAACCAGTAACTGAATCAACTAATAGATGTCTTGACTTGCTGTATTGAGAATTTACCTCTTTGGTGTTCTCCTTTGAGCCGATCTTTTTGAAGATAACCGCTAACATGTCGTGTGTACTCTTGGTCAGTCTCTTCGCTTTCTGGGCACTCTGAAAGACAAACAAACATTTTTGTCAGTGAGTTTACACCGATATTTGAGGGGATTAATAATTTGTGGATGACCCAAAAAATACATCAGCTCATTGCTTTTGTACCTTGTTAACTAAATATACAGCAAGGGAGAAAATAACCTTGTTATCTAAATATACAGCAAGGGAGAAAATAAATGTGTTTCTTGTATGTAAGACTATGAATCCAAGTAATTGGATTAACTTCTAAACAGTGTTGTAAATACCTACCCCTCTCTGAGCCCTTGAATCCTCCTCCTCCATGCCTCCATTTTGAGCTCCTGTGACCTTCAGGATTTTGTTGAGGTAGGATCGCACTTCTGAATTACCATCAATCATCGTCATGTGGTTTAGAATCTGTATAACACAAGTCAAAGGTTTAAATATCGCCTGTGTTAGAGACAAGGACAAACCTATAACTTAGGTACTCGCCTGTATTAGAGGCAAGAACAAACCTATACCTTAGGTACTCGCCTGTGTTAGAGACAAGAACAAACCTATAACTTAGGTACTCGCCTGTATTAGAGACAAGGACAAACCTATACCTTAGGTACTCGCCTGTATTAGAGACAAGAACAAACCTATACCTAACGCCTGTGTTAGAGGCAAGGACAAACCTATAACTTAGGTACTCGCCTGTATTAGAGGCAAGAACAAACCTATAACTTAGGTACTCGCCTGTATTAGAGACAAGGACAAACCTATACCTTAGGTACTCGCCTGTATTAGAGGCAAGAACAAACCTATATCTTAGGTACTCGCCTGTGTTAGAGACAAGAACAAACCTATACCTTAGGTACTCGCCTGTATTAGAGACAAGAACAAACCTATAACTTAGGTACTCGCCTGTGTTAGAGACAAAGACAAACCTATAACTTAGGTACTCGCCTGTGTTAGAGACAAGAACAAACCTATACCTTAGGTACCCGCCTGTGTTAGAGACAAAGACAAACCTATACCTTAGGTACTCGCCTGTGTTAGAGACAAGAACAAACCTATCCCTTAGGTACTCGCCTGTGTTAGAGACAAGGACAAACCTATAACTTAGGTACTCGCCTGTGTTAGAGACAAGAACAACCCTATAACTTAGGTACTCGCCTGTGTTAGAGACAAGAACAACCCTATACCTTAGGTACTCGCCTGTATTAGAGGCAAGAACAAACCTATAACTAGGTACATCAAAATTCAGGTGAATTGTTTTCCTTTTATTTCTGTTTCCTCTACCCCTATTTTCAACAACCCCCATTTATTCCCACCAACCCAGAGCGAAATTTCATTTCCTTCAGCAAGAAACAGAGAACCATTACATTCACTCTATATTTATATTTCAATCCAATAAACAGTTTGTCTATGGAATACTTGGACAACTATCAACAACAGTATTTTTACAGAATGTGATAGGAAATACAGACTTGGCCTAAGGATTATGTAAACCAGAGAAGCTATTATCTCCTCTTGGTAACAGTGGGACTTACGGCAGCTCCCTGCAGTTTACTAATGGAATGAAGGATCGTTCTCATTGTCCGTATTGGTAAGTCGTTGGGCCGTGACTTCCACGTAGAGCCAGGAAAAGCAGTCATGAATACATGTATATCCAGTAAGATACTGTCTAAGTTGATGTCATTGATGATCTCAGGTAACATCCGTACGATCTTCCACAAACACTACAATAAACCAATTCATAACTTTGACATTTATGTAATTTGACATGATTGTTTATAAAAGGTAACGTCACTTCCACATTTTATTCACAAAAGCATTGTTTTAAATTGGTGATACTATAACTTTAGGAGGCACGGTAGTCTAGTGGTGGGATGCCAGGCTCGTAAGCGAAGGGTTGATGTTGCAATAATTCCAGTTATATAACATTTTAAGAAAAAAAGAACACAATGAAATACCAAGGAAACCATTCGTTTCAGGGAAAAGAGCGGGAAACACAATTTCAGAAAGCAGAGCTGCGTTACAATTTCAGCAAGCAGAGCTTCGTTAGAAAGTTAATCAAAATATTTATATTAATTTTGTACCTACAAAATACATGCAATATTGTATTTTTCACATACATCTGACTAGTTAAGTATTGCAGTGAATGCTTTCTCTACCTACTTGTTGACTTATAAACCACAAAATAGTGTCACTATTTTGTGAATGAATTGTTATCAGAAACCGATAGAAATAATGAATAAGTTTCCGTATAAGGAGATATCAGCTTCCATATAAGGGCAGAGAGACCGGAAAAGGACACGCATGTGTCAAGAACCTTCATATGAGTCTTCACTTTTTCTGGTCAAAGCAAAAATCTTCATGCAAGTCTGACTTATTCTTCATCTTTCAATCGAACAAGTCTTTTGAACCCAGAAAATGTATTCAGTGGTTTACTAGGATCCAAGGAGAAAATGTATTCAGTGGTTTACTAGGATCCAAGGAGAAAATGTGTTCAATGGTTTACTAGGATCAAAGGAGAAAAAAATGTATTCAATGGTTTTCTAGGATCCAAGGAGAAAATGTATTCAATGGTTTACTAGGATCCAAGGAGAAAATGTATTCAGTGATTTACTAGGTTCAAAGGAGAAAATGTATTCAATGGTTTACTAGGATCCAAGGAGAAAATGTATTCAGTGGTTTACTAGGATCCAAGGAGAAAATGTATTCAATGGTTTACTAGGATCGGATACCACAAGTTATTGTACCTTCATGATTAATTCCAGAAATTTCCCAGAACATATCTCACTGGCAACACAGTCCTGTAGCAGTCTGATCAAGGCACTGAAACACAAAACGATCACGTTAAATATCTCTCAAGCAAACCCGTCCTGTAGCTATCTGATAATATCAAAATCTCAATGATTATGGCAATGAAATACAAATCAATAAACATTAAAATCTCAATGACAATAAGAAAAAAGATTTTTTAAAGATTTTTCCATGAAATTGACACATGAATTAATACACATTCTTGTTTGATATCAAAGGCTGAAATAATTATCAAATACCATAAGAGTAACTTATACATTGTACCTCATAATGGAGGTTTGGTCTGCCTTCTCCACAATCTTCACTACCATGACGTTAACTGACCGCACAACCTGTGCACCCTCCTCTAACTCAACTAGTCGATTGTCTAGGAGGATGGTGACCAGGTTATTTATCAGATCCTTCAGAACGTCCTTGGAGGCCTTGGAAGACAGACTTGGCTTTTGGAACAACTGTGACAAAATAGAATAACAGTTATGACAAAAGAAGATCAATAATTGTGAATGAAAAGATTAAACAGATGTTTAAGGCAAAGTGTTGCAAGGCAATCCATAGTCCCCCACCAGTATGATTTCTATATTTAACAAACAGTAGACTTACGTCTAATTTTTTCAGAAGTAAGGTCATAGGTGAAGTTATAGGTCACAGTGCACTCTGCACTCCGCCATCCCAAGATGTCCTTGTACACTACTTCTGGTTATTCCAGGTGAAATAAATATAGGAGATATGCCCCGGACAATCCTTTTCAATAGTTTAGGTCAAAGTAGAGTGAGGTAAGGTCATAGTGACCTTCTTCTTGCACACTGTCATCCTTAAATGTCCTTGTACACCAAATCTGGTTGCTCAAGGTGAAATGGTATAGAAGATATGCCTTGGAAAGAGTGCAGACCTATAGTCCCCCCGGGAAACCGGTGGAGGACTAAAAATATAGTGAAGGTGCGACAAAAGATTCGACTGCTGGTCCTTAAGTACCTCCTGCTGAGCCAGATGGGAGATATCTGATCCTAAGGTACCTCCTGCTGAGCCAGATGGGAGATATCTGATCCTAAGGACCTTGTCTATGGGTGTAAACATGTAATTACTGCAAGGAGTGTCCCCAACAGATACCTACTTGTACTTACTGTGAGGAGGGTCCCCAACAGACACCTGTAGAAACGTATGACATTGTCTTTGGGTGTGATCTTGTACTTACTGTGAGGAGGGTCCCCAACAGACACCTGTAGAGACGTATGACATTGTCTTTGGGTGTGGTCTTGTACTTACTGCGAGGAGGGTCCCCAACAGACACCTGTAGAGACGTATGACATTGTCTTTGGGTGTTGACTTGCTTCCCATGTGTGTAGAGTACACCATCTTGAGCTGCATAGACATAGACAGGAGCAGCTGGTCAACGTGGTTAACCATCACCTCAGCTCGACCCTCCTCCTTTAGCACCTCATCTATCTGTAAACATTCCCAACATCAAACACATTCATGTTTAGCACCTGTTAACTTCACATCACACTTTGTACCTATAGCAAGCTGTGTGCCTCCTACAATAATCCAAATACCAGTGACCCCTACATTAACCCACATATCTGTGACCCCTTCCATCACCCAAATACCAGTGACCCCTACAATAATCCACATATCTGTGACCCTTACCATCACCCAAATACCAGTGACCCCTACAATATCCCACATATCTGTGACCCCTCCAAAAACCCACATACCCGTGACCCCTAAAATAACCCACATACCTGTGACCCCTACCATCACTCAAATACCAGTGACCCCTACATTAACCCAAATATCTGTGACCCCTACCATCACCCAAATACCAGTGACCCCTACATTAACCCACATATCTGTGACCCCGACCATCACCCAAATATCAGTGACCCCTTCAATAATCCACATATCTGTGACCCCTACCATCACCCAAATACCAGTGACCCCTACATTAACCCACATATCTGTGACCCCTCCAAAAACCCACATACCTGTGACCCCTAAAATAACCCACATACCTGTGACCCCTACCATCACCCAAATACCAGTGACCCCTACATTAATCCACATATCTGTGACCCCTACCATGACCCAAATATCAGTGACCCCTACAATAATCCACATACCTGTGACCCCTACCATCACCCAAATACCAGTGACCCCTACATTAACCCACATATCTGTGACCCCTACCATCACCCAAATACCAGTGACCCCTATCTGTGACCTTTCACTGATCCATATATTTGTGACAATAACCAACATACATGTGACCCTACATTAACCCAAATAAATGTGACTCTTACGACCCTACATTAACCCAAATAAATGTGACTCCTAAAATAACCCACATACCTGTGACCCCTTCCATAACACACATACCTTTGACCTCTACAATAACCCACATATATGTGACCCCTCCAAAACCCCACATACCTGTGACCCCTTCCATATCACACATACCTATGACCTCTACAATAACCCACATATATGTGACCCCTCCAAAAACCCACATATATGTGACCCCTCCAAAAACCCACATACCTCTGACCCCTACAATAACCCACATACCTGGGACCCCTACCATAACCCACATACCTATAACCCCTACCATAACCCAAATACCTATAACCCCTACAATAACCCACATACCTATGACACCTACAATAACCCAAATACCTGTGACTCCTACTATAACCCACATACCTGGGCAAGTGCCTGGATACACAAGGTGATGTCTGCACTGGTGATCTGAGAGATTACCATGCTGATTGTTGTGGCAGCATCAGTAGATTTGGCCATCCTCAGAGACGGAGAAGGAGGTCTGTTACGGCTGTTAACATCATAGAGAAAAGAAATATTATAACTTCACAACGTTGAGCTTACAAACATTCCCTTAGCTCTAGTCTGGTTTAAGTTCAGAATAGGTACGTTCATTTCAAAATCATACTATCTTGCACAGACAGTGCTTGTCAAATTGGATGGTCATTTTTTAAGCTTTCCTGCCCTTTACAAAATAGAAAGTGTTGTTCAAAATGAACAAGACAAAGTTTGTGATACCAATCAGAAAAGTTAGCTACTTTATTATATAGACAGGGTTACCATTACGTGATAGTCAGGGGCAGTTTGACAAGTTGAGCTAAGAGAGAGGTTACATCAGTAGAGAAGGCATTACGTGATAGTTGGGGGCAGTTTGACCGGTTGGAAAAGCTCCTCCAAGTCATACTGCAATAGCTTGGGGAACTCTAGCTGTGATGTCTGGTCATCTTCAATCTCAATAGCAAATTTCTTGACTGAGTTGGACGAGGCAGACTTGGGAATGCCAGTACCTGGTCTCTGTATTGTGGCTCTGTTACAACGAAAATACACACTGCATTAACAATTTGTTGAGGATAGTAAAATGACCTAACAGGCAGGCTACAGGTTTCAATCTACTGTACAATTATAGATGATGATGACAACTTTAACTTAGTGTACAGCTACAGATGATGATGACAACTTTAACTTAGTGTACAGCTACAGATGATGATGACAACTTTAACTTAGTGTAGAGCTACAGATGATGATGAAAACTCTAACTTAGTGTACAGCTACAGATGATGATGACAACTTTAACTTAGTGTAGAGCTACAGATGATGATGACAACTTTAACTTAGTGTAGAGCTACAGATGATGATGACAACTTTAACTAAGTGTACAGCTACAGATGATGATGACAACTTTAACTTAGTGTAGAGCTACAGATGATGATGACAACTTTAACTAAGTGTAGAGCTACAGATGATGATGACAACTTTAACTTAGTGTAGAGTTACAGATGATGATGACAACTTTAACTTCGTGTAGAGTTACAGATGATGACAACTTTTACTTAGTGTAGAGTTACAGATGATGATGACAACTTTAACTTAGTGTAGAGCTACAGATGATGACAACTTTTACTTAGTGTAGAGTTACAAGTGATGATAATTCTGTCTCAAAAGGTACATACTGGGAAGCAGATCGTTGAGGTTGCTGAGGGGCAGTTTTAGGGCGAGATTCCTCCGGAGCCTTTTGGGGCTGAGCAGATCTATTTTTCAGCGACCTCTTTATCCTCTCATCCAGTAGGTCCTGGTCTTTGTCATTGAGCTTAAATAATCAAGGTCACACATTAATTAGTAATGTCAATGTCAAAGTATATACCAAGGTCAGCATATTCAACCAGATAGAAATCACGATATATTTTACAGAAAATGAGGAACGACTGTGAAACATCCATTCAACCAACAAAATTAGATGAGATTATAAGTACATTATGCACAGCCACCAACCCGCCAACCTTCGAGATTCAAAACCAAGACTTGGGCAAAAACAAACATTCAGCATTAATGACAGAATTATCCAGGTTCCAGCCATGTTTCACAAAGAAAAAATCCATCTTTGAGGATCCAACCATAGTTGATTTGCTGTCTCTGTGTTTATTAATTTTCAACTGCTTTGTCATCGTTTTCACTACTAGGACTATATTTTGTTGCGTAGGGTTGTCTAGACATGATAGTTAGAGTTGTAAAAGTATCCAGATCAAGTATTGTCAGCTTGATGTGTCGTTTTGTGTTCCGGGGTAGGTTTTTGTAAAAAAATGTTATAAACAGAATATCTAACAGTGTCTTCAGTAATACCAAATATTTTTCACAAGTGTGGCTAATATATTGATATCTTTTCACTCATGCTGAGCACTCGTGAAAGATATCAAAATATTAGCCACACTCCTGAAACATAGTTGGTATTACTGAAGACACTGTTAGATATCCTCTATCTCATTCAATTCAAAGATTTTTGCCCTACCATTTTTGTTCTTGATGAAAACACATGTGTGATTCTGATTTACCAATACATTACTGAAAATGGGCATTGTTACTAGATTATGGCAAAATATACAAAATAGATTTTTTGTTTTTTAAATCATAAGTTAACTTCGAAATTATACAGACATAATTTAAACCTTGAAATCGTAATGATAATACCTAATATTATGAGTTGGAAACTCTGCATTATACTGATAGAGATTTGTGTAATAGTACCCACCACTCCCGTGTACTTGTATAGACTGTCCCCAAGTATGGTGTGGGCTACCACTGTTGCATTAAGGGCGGCATTCCTCACACCATTGTCACGGTTACCAATCTGACCGCTGATGGTTTTGAGTGCTTGTCCAGGTGTTGGCTGACAAATTGTGATGCCGTATGCCTCAATCAGACTTGATAACTCCTCCAGGCACTCTGTAATACACAAAACTCACATTAAACATCATTTCAATCACAGATCAGGGCTTGCTAGGTGAAGTGACTTTAACAGCACTAAAAACTAGAAAACATCTGCAAGGTAAGACATAATTGCCCCTGCTCCCAGACAAGTTAGTGTCATTGTTTATAGCCTACGAATTTTATCAAATTTATTGACTGATTACATCAACATAACTAATTTTATATTGTGATGTGTTAATCATCTACCCAAAGACACTTAAAAAGTTAAAATAATAATATGAAAAAAAAATATATAATTATCCTAAAACCACAATAATAGAAGAGTTACCAGAAATTATGAGGTGTCTTAAGGTACATACCCATGCGCTGCTTGGAGTTTTTGGATTTCAGACCATCTATTAGGTAGCTGAAGGTTTTGCTGGCTGGGTAGACTTTGTGGAGTAGTTTGAAAAGAACACGCACATCTCGCCTCACTCCATCCTTAGAGTCTCCCACCTACAATAGTCAAACAACTCTCGGATTCAGATAATCACGCCTGTCAACCCTAACCAAGTGCACACAGTAAGATTCAGCTTCTGAAAGTGTGAGGTTGGCTTTTCCTTGTAGTGAGATTTTGATGGCATCACAGCATATTTTTGTATCTGCAATCCTATTGATTTTGCACCTATTATTTTCAATCAGATTCAGAAAAACCCCAATGTAACTAAACTAATTAAAATTAACCTGTATTATATGATCTTCACACAACAAAGGGTCTCAATAAAAGGGATCAGCATTAATTCTATTTAAGTAGAGTACGAGGTCTTGTACTCACTTTGATGATGAGATAAGGTATGAAGGAGGTTGCCTCGTACTCAGCCAGGTGGTAGTCTTCCTCCACCAACATGGTGAAGAGTAGGCGCAGGTACTCTAGTGCCTTGTTCAGCATGCTAGGGTTTGTGTCGAAGAAGCGAATAGTAAACCACTTCAGGATAATATCCAGATTCACCATTGTCGCGTCATGCTGTGTGTCCAGACACTGTGGCATAAAGGACAGAATTCATATTTGTACATCAGAACAGAATTCTTCCAAGGGTTAAGCAATAAGGGTACAATGATGTTTCTAGTTTGGTTTAACATTTAAGGTTTACCTTGATAAGAATCTCTATAGCCTTGGTGTGACATTTGAAGTCTGTGTGGAAGAGTAAATCTATCATGCTTTTGCTGAAATTCTTTTCCATTTGTGTCCGCAACTGTTCTATATATTCTCCACGCACTTCAATGAAGTTCCATTTTAAAACCTAAAACAGAAAATTTGCAACAAAATGAAGGATGAGAGTGTTTAAATAAAACAAGAGGCCCATGGGCCTAAACGGTCACCTGAGTCTACAGTATTTATTTTTGTTGTTGAAATATGTACCAATTTGAGTAAAAAATAGTATAATGTTAACTTAACTTTGTCAGGACCATGAGCTGATCATTCCTAGACCAATTTTAAGTGAGATCGGCCTATTAGAACTTAGTAGCAAAATAGCGGCCATGGCAGCCAAATTGTATTTCTGATTGACCCGAAAAATAACAACACTTTGTCAGGACCATGATTCGATCATTCCTACAAAGTTTCAGTTCAATCGGCCAAGTAGATCTTTACTTTAAGTTTGAAATAGTTTTCCAAAATGGCAGCCGTGGTGGCCATATTGGATTTCTGATCGACCCGAAAAATAACAACACTTTGTCAGGACCATGAGTCAATCATTCCTACAAAGTTTCAGTTCAATCGGCCTAGCAGAACTTGACTTTAAGTTTGAAATATGTTTTCAAAATGGTGGCCGTGGCGGCCATATTGGATTTATGATTGACCTGAAAAATAACAACACTTTGTCAGGACCATGAGTCGATCATTCCTACAAACTTTAAGTTCAATCGGTCCAGCAGAACTTGACTTTAAGTTTGAAATAGGTTTTCAAAATGGCGGCCGTGGCGGCCATATTGGATTTCTGATCGACCCGAAAAATAACAACACTTTGTCAGGACCATGAGGCGATCATTCCTACCAACTTTCAGTTCAATCGGTCCAGCAGAACTTGACTTTAAGTTTGAAATAGGTTTTCAAAATGGCGGCCGTGGCGGCCATATTGGATTTCTGATCGACCCGAAAAATAACAACACTTTGTCAGGACCATGAGGCGATCATTCCTACCAACTTTCAGTTCAATCGGTCCAGCAGAACTTGACTTTAAGTTTGAAATAGGTTTTCAAAATGGCGGCCGTGGCGGCCATATTGGATTTCTGATCGACCCGAAAAATAACAACACTTTGTCAGGACCATGAGGCGATCATTCCTACCAACTTTCAGTTCAATCGGCCCAGCAGAACTTGACTTTAAGTTTGAAATGTAAAATGTTAACGGACGACGGACGACGACGGACGAAAACGGATAGCAATAGGTCACTTGAGCTAAAGCTCAGGTGACCTAAAAAATCAGTAAAGATGCCACCATGAAGAAACTTTCCATATAACAAATCAACCTTGGTTGGCTCCTGAGCTGTAATCCTATATATAGCTCTACAGTGTAGAGCTTTACAGAGAATAAAAGTGTCTTGTATAAAGTCTCTTGTTTATAACTACAGTTACAAAAAGTGTCTTGTGTATATAACTACAGTTACAGGAAGTGTCTTGTGTATAGGTCTACAGATACAGGGAGTGCCTTGTGTATTGGTTTACAGATACAGGAAGTGCCTTGTGTATAGGTTTACAGATACAGGAAGTGTCTTGTGTATAGGTTTACAGATACAGGAAGTGTCTTGTGTATTGGTTTACAGATACAGGAAGTGCCTTGTGTATAGGTTTACAGATACAGGAAGTGGCTTGTGTATAGGTCTACAGATACAGGAAGTGTCTTTTGTATAGGTCTACATATACAGGAAGTGTCTTGTGCATAGGTCTACAGATACAGGAAGTGTCTTGTGTATAGGTCTACAGATACAGGAATTGTCTTGTGTGTATAACTACAGTGACAAGAAGTGTCTTGTGTATAGGTCTACAGATACAGTAAGTGTCTTGTGTATAGATTTAAAGATACAGGAAGTGTCTTTTGTATAGGTCTACATATACAGGAAGTGTCTTGTGCATAGGTCTACAGATACAGGAAGTGTCTTGTGTATAGGTCTACAGATACAGGAAGTGTCTTGTGTATAGGTCTACAGATACAGGAAGTGTCTTGTGTATAGGTCTACAGATACAGGAAGTGTCTTGTGTATAGGTCTACAGATACAGGAAGTGTCTTGTGTATAGGTCTACAGATACAGGAAGTGTCTTGTGTATAGGTCTACAGATACAGGAAGTGTCTTGTGTATAGGTCTACAGATACAGGAAGTGTCTTGTGTATAGGTCTACAGATACAGGAAGTGTCTTGTGTATAGGTCTACAGATACAGGAAGTGTCTTGTGTATAGGTCTACAGATACAGTAAGTGTCTTGTGTATATAACTACAGATACAGGAAGTGTCTTGTGTATAGGTCTACATATACAGGAAGTGTCTTGTGTATATAACTACAGTGACAGGAAGTGTCTTGTTTATATGATTACATTGATTGTAGAAGTTCTGTATATAACTACAGATACAGGAAGTGTCTTGTGTATAGGTCTATAGATACAGAAAGTGCTTGTGTATATAACTATAGTGACAGGAAGTGTCTTGAGTATAGGTCTACAGGGCCCACTTGTATAAAACATCTCAAAGTTAAGGAAAATCTCAAGCAATGTATTGTCTATGGGAAATCTTAGACTTGAGGAAATCTCAAGAGTTGAGATGTTTTATACAAAAGTGGGCCCAGATACAGGAAGTGTCCTGTGTGTAGGTCTACAGATACAGGAAGTGTTTTGTTTATATGTTTACAGTGATTGTAGAAGTTCTGTATATAACTACAGATACAGGAAGTGTCTTGTGTATATCACTTTAGTGACAGGAAGTGTCTTGTGTATAGGTCTACAGATACAGGAAGTGTCTTGTGCATAGATCTACAGATACAGGAAGTGTATATGTTTACAGTGATTGTAGAAGTTCTGTATATAACTATAGTGACAGGAAGTGTCTTGTGTATATAACTACAGTGACAGGAAGTGTCTTGTGTATAAAACTATAGTGACAGGATGTGTCTTGTGTATATAACTACAGAGAACAGAAGTGTCCGCACTATATTAATTACTGCAGACAGAAATATATTGTTTGTAGCTTTACTGTGATTGGAAAATTCTTTTGTATAGAACTAATGTGAACAGAAGTGTACTGTGTACAATGTACCTTCATGGTCTTCTCATCCTTGAAGCGCTGCTCTTTGGGTACTGTAGTGTTCATAGGAGGCCCTAGGTCCTCATCTTCCTTCTTTTTTTTACTTGGTGCTGGAGCCTGTCCAAAACAAGAGTCATCAACTTTAAATATTCCTCAGCTATGTTTTTTTGCATTTTCTTTATATATTTTTTATGGCTGTGATGTCTGGAGATACCTCTCAAAATGAACTTCATCTTGCTTTTATTTCACATCTGGACATAAAATAAACAAAATAGCTTTACTAATAAAAATGCAATTATTTGATGATCCTGACCAACATAGAAGCCCCGAACACATGTAGTCAAATTTATCCCACCAACTCACTCCAGCTTTAGATGAACCGATTGTCTTAAGAACAATGTTACGTAATTTCTAACAGGTTTTTTTCACCATTTTTCAATTCATATACTTACAAGTGTTTCAAAAACATTTCCTGCATATAAATATACTACAGTCTATGGTTTTTATTATTTTTATTACAAATCATATTTGAATTTTTGTGTAAGTTAAGATTATGTCTTACACCCTTTGCCTTGCCGCGGACAGTCTTGCTTGCAGGCTTGCTGTCAACACTATCCTGTGAAGCAGTGGAGAGCGGTCGGCTTGGCTTGCTGGGTTCAGGTTCGTCATAACTCTCTGGAGTACTGGCCTTCACTGGTGCTGCAGCTTTCTTAGCTTTCTGTGGTTTGGCTGGGAGGTTTCCTCTTGCTTTCTCAAGCAATGCAAGAATCGTGTCCTTAGATCCAGGCTGTAAAAGTCAATAAACAGTATACCAGAGGGTTTCTGTGCAAACACTGGAAATGAGCTGGGATATTTTGAAGTCTGATAGCTTGGGTATTAACAAGTTGAAGGAGATTTTTGGAACAAAGCTTGAACAAATTTTGGTTTACTCTGTTATTTCTGAAAATCTGAAGAATTTTCTCTTCTGCAACATACTTTTTCAAACCTTGAAGTACAAATATACTTTAACATATTTCATGACTTCATCAAGGTTTCATAAGATAAAAGTTGTTAAACCTAAACAATACAAGAGGTCCAATGGGCTTGCATCGCTCACCTGGTATTAATCTTACAATTGTAACTTTAAAAGAGAACCAAAATAAAGCTACAGGCAAAATATCAGTGTTTTGACTTAAAAGTCATTCAGAGGATTAAAACACATTTGACCCCTGTGACCTTGAAAGTCAAACATGGACATTAAGTTAAAAACTTAACAGCCCTTCATCCTAGAATGCAACTTGCCAAATATCACCATCCTATACATGACTTTTAAAGATTTATGCACTATAGACCAGATGTGACCATGAAAGGTCATTCAAATCTACAAGCAATCACCCTGTGCACTTAAGTTATTCAGAAGAAGTCGTTTAAAGATTTCAACATATTTGACCCCTGAGACCTTGAATAGGGGCAAAGGTCATTCATTTGAACCTTTATCCCTGCATGCTAATGGACAAATATCATCAGCCTGGGTCTCTTGGTTATTCAGAAGAAGTTGTTTAAAGTAACAAGAGGCCCATGGGCCTTAACGGTTACCTGATATATTTATACAGAGAGTTGACTTTGTTTTTAACATGAACAGAAACATTATTCAAAGTGACAAAAAACAATAAAACCACCTTATTCAATATCTAGCATACAGATTTAAGACTAAAAAGTATTTGAAACTAGCACCTCTGATTCTAAACAAGGAAAATGAAGAAATTTTAGCACACCGACTCCTTTGTGTGCCCAACCCTACAGCCCTTGGGGGTAGGGCTGGCTAAAAATGTAATATTCAAAGTATCATTTGCCGTTATAAACCATCATAAATTTTGCCTTCCATCTATGAAGAGTATTTGATTCTACCATATCTGGGTCTTGAGAAGAAGATTTTTGAAATTTCAGTCAATTTGACCCTTTTTGGCCCCACCCATCAGCCCCGGGGGTCAGTCAGGGCTGATATGTGCATACTATCAAACTGCTACCTAATACTGATAATGCTAACCTAAATTGAATTACTTCCAATGGAAATTAAACAAATGTTGGTCCAAAATGTGATTTCCCCATATAAACTATAGTAAAGTTTACCCCCTCCCCAGGGGAAAACGTGAGACCCCAGGGTCAAGAAATTCACAATTTTGGTAAAGCACCTTAAGACCCTTCCATCTATGAAGAGTATTTGATTCTAACATATCTGGGTCTTGAGAAGAAGATTTTTTGAAATTTTAGTCAATTTGACCCTTTTTGGCCCCGCCCCTCAGGCCCCTGGGGGCTTGGGACTAAACCGGCAACTATTTTTGTTGACCTTTGTCCATGGAAGGTTCCTACAAAATTTCATTGAAATTGGTTCAGTGGTTTTGGAGTAGAAATGTAAATTGTTTATGGACGCACGACGGGCGACAGACGACGACGGACAAAAGGCGATCGCAATAGGTCACTTGAGACTTTGTCTCAGGTGACCTAAAAAGTTAAAGACAGACGACGGACAATGGCATAAAAATATGTTTGTTAATGAAGAACATTAAAATTCCTTTTAATACCATAAATAATTTAGTACCTTCATTTTTGCTGCTGCCTTAAACAAGCTTTCGTAACCAACATGGATCATAAAAGGTACAAGTGCTTCCTGTGCTTTCTTCCTTATGTCAGAATTCCTATCCTCAAGGCAGTTTAATAGCAGCGGCACACATTGTTTGAAGTCCGGTGGTAGTTGTTTGTGGTTTGGTAGCTTTTCTGATAGCCAACCCAGCAGCTGAAGATGAGTATATTATTAAGGAGTGATACTGCAAATTTGGTTAGTGTGTTCAATGTATACTTCCTATTAATACATCTTTATTCTGGCACAAAAATCCATGACAACTTACTTCTTGCCTTTCACATACATTTCAAAATTATAATAGCGTGATAAATTTCATCTTGAAAGGGACAAATGCTGATATATTCAAAAACAAATATGAAAGAAACAAATAAAATATCTGATGATGTACTAACATTAATGAAACTGAAATGGATGGAACACCACGACAAAGAATGAAAATGAAATCCCCTTAACCCAAAAATTCAAGAAAAATGTCTTGGTGACTATATGTGACTACTGCAGACAGTTACCTCCTGCCTGAGGTTGGGGTTCTCCAGTCTCAATGCATCTAGGATAGCCTCAACTTCCACCAAGGGCACTAAGTTACACTGGTCCACCCAGGCGTTGAGTGCTCCCACTGCCGCCGCCCTCAGTGCAGGCTGTAACAAATTAGGGTCAAGTTTTGTATAATTTTTGTAGTTATTTTTTGTGCAACATCTGTCACATGTGAGACACCAAAAAAACCCAAAACAAAACACATACAATACAGTGTATGTTTTTCACTAATACATGGGGATCAGGTATGTAGACAAAGACGAAACCAAGTACATACAACACAACAAGTTTACAACAAACTCCTGGGTACTTCATATGTAGCCAAACAACCAAGTACATACAACACAGCAAGTTTATAACCAACTCCTGGGTACTTCATATGTAGCCAAACAACCAAGTGCATACAACACAGCAAGTTTATAACCAACTCCTGGGTACTTCATATGTAGCCAAACAACCAAGTGCATACAACACAGCAAGTTTATAACCAACTCCTGGGGACTCCATATGTAGCCAAACAACCAAGTACATACAACACAGCAAGTTTATAACCACCTCCTGGGGACTTCATATGTAGCCAAACAACCAACCAAGTACATACAACACAACAAGTTTATATCTAACTCCTGGGGACGCCATATGTAGTCAAACAACCAACCAAGTACATACAACACAACAAGTTTATATCTAACTCCTGGGGACGCCATATGTAGTCAAACAACCAAGTACATACAACACAGCAAGTTTATATCTAACTCCTGGGTACTTCATATGTAGTCAAACAACCGACCAAGTACATACAACACAACAAGTTTATATCTAACTCCTGGGGACGCCATATGTAGTCAAACAACCAAGTACATACAACACAGCAAGTTTATATATCTCACTCCTGGGTACTTCATATGTAGTCAAACAACCGACCAAGTACATACAACACAACAAGTTTATATCTAACTCCTGGGGACGCCATATGTAGTCAAACAACCAACCAAGTACATACAACACAGCAAGTGTAGATCTAACTCCTGGGGACTTCATATGTAGCCAAACAAAACAAAGTACATACAACACAGCAAGTTTATATCTAACTCCTGGGTACTTCATATGTAGTCAAACAACCGACCAAGTACATACAACACAACAAGTTTATATCTAACTCCTGGGGACGCCATATGTAGTCAAACAACCAACCAAGTACATACAACACAGCAAGTGTATATCTAACTCCTGGGGACTTCATATGTAGCCAAACAACACCAAGTACATACAACACAGCAAGTTTATATCTAACTCCTGGGTACTTCATATGTAGCCAAACAACCAAGTACATACAACACAGCAAGTTTATATCTCACTCCTGGGGACTTCATATGTAGTCAAACAACCAACCAAGTACATACAACACAGCAAGTTTATATCTAACTCCTGGGGACTTCATATGTAGTCAAACAACCAACCAAGTACATACAACACAGCAAGTTTATATCTAACTCCTGGGGACTTCATATGTAGTCAAACAACCAACCAAGTACATACAACACAGCAAGTTTATATCTAACTCCTGGGGACTTCATATGTAGTCAAACAACCAACCAAGTACATACAACACAGCAAGTTTATATCTAACTCCTGGGGACTTCATATGTAGTCAAACAACCAACCAAGTACATACAACACAGCAAGTTTATATCTAACTCCTGGGGACTTCATATGTAGTCAAACAACCAACCAAGTACATACAACACAGCAAGTTTATATCTAACTCCTGGGGACTTCATATGTAGTCAAACAACCAACCAAGTACATACAACACAGCAAGTTTATATCTAACTCCTGGGGACTTCATATGTAGTCAAACAACCAACCAAGTACATACAACACAGCAAGTTTATATCTAACTCCTGGGGACTTCATATGTAGTCAAACAACCAACCAAGTACATACAACACAGCAAGTTTATATCTAACTCCTGGGGACTTCATATGTAGTCAAACAACCAACCAAGTACATACAACACAGCAAGTTTATATCTAACTCCTGGGGACTTCATATGTAGTCAAACAACCAACCAAGTACATACAACACAGCAAGTTTATATCTAACTCCTGGGTACTTCATATGTAGCCAAACAACCAAGTACATACAACACAGCAAGTTTATATCTAACTCCTGGGTACTTCATATGTAGTCAAACAAAACCAAGTACACACAGTACAGTGTGAACATAACTTCAGATGAAGACAAGCAAATTTGTGGAATTTATAGCCCCCGCTTGCAGGACATTTGTAGGTTAACATTATTGAGGTTAGGTTTAAACATGTGAGTATCGTGCTGTTGAGACATAATGTATAGCTTGAAACTTGAAGAAAAAAAAGCAAGCCCTTTACCTCGTTGATTATCCGTAAATATGCACAAATCATATCGGTTGGCAAACTTATTTAACGCAAACTGCAGATAATGATGTATTTCGTTAATTAAGGGGCCATTACTCTGCCAAATGGAGTTTGATAAAAGTGGTTGTCAAACTTGGCCGAGCCCTTAAGGCATTTAAGCCTGTGACCAAGTTTGAAGAAAATTCGTTAACATTTGTTGTCGTTATTGCACGGAAACGAAGCGCAGCAGATAATGGTGTTTTTCATTATTCAAGAGGCCCTAACTCCGCCAAATAAAGTCTGCATAAAGCTTGTCATCGAGCTTGGCCAAGCCCTTAAAGCATTTAACCCTGTTAATCGGTAAACATTTGTTGTAGTTATTGCACGTAAATGCGCGTGACAGACAGACAGACAAACCCAAATTAATATCCCCCGTTTTGGAGAAAGCAGGGGATAATAAATAAAACTATACACATACAGTACACCATTTTCAAAACTACCTCAGTTGACCTATGAGATTGCTTTCAATTGGAAATCACATTGTTTAGTAATCCTGGAACATACCTCTCACAACGGACACATCGTAAGATTGAGTATATGATATTGGGCAAAGATACTGTACCTTACTGTCTCCAAAACAGCCAATAAGAGCAGGCCCTATGACTCGGATATGATGTTTGCAGTGAGGTCCCATGTTGGTGGCTAATGTTGAACAAATTGCAATTGTCATGTTCACCTGCAAAGATGCAACAGATGTAATAAAATATACATTTTTTTCTACAATTTATGTCTTAAAATTAAATCTTGAAGCAAACAATATTATTTACTTAAAATCAATGAAAAGGATTGGTGTCATCAGAGAATAATTTTAGGCAGAAACATTTTATCATTAAACAACCTTCTTTTCAATAGTTACACAAAAGACAGTAAAAGCACCTTTGTTAGCACACTGATATTTTAGTGCTCAAGGGTATATCCTATCTATTGGTGCATTTATAGATTAGAGCCACTTATTCCTAAAGCAAACATATTTCGGGCAACAGTAACACTGTAAATGTAAGGGCACATGAGAACATAAGATAACTACTAAGACTGAAACAGTAAAACTGAACAAACAATGTGACTACATGTACTTTATTGGAGGGTCACCTATAGTACTTTATTGGAGGGTCACCTATAGTACTTTATTGGAGGTAGTGTGACCTATCAATAGTTTGTTGAGAGATATGATGACCTACCAGTATTTTGTTGGAGTCTCCAAGGCGGAGCTTGATTGACTCGGGAAGGGGACCCAGGTTGGCCGTGATAAATTTGGCTTCATTTAATATGGCAGCAACTTTCTCCAGAGACTCCTTCCTAATCTTCCAGTTCTTATCAGCCATCTCTGCCATCAGTTCTGGTGTAAACTTTTCCCTATCAACCACATGTAATTTTATGAAAAAGAGTGTAAACACAAATTTAATATTGGGCTTATGAATAATTCAGTGAAACATACTCTACAGACATCTTGGTACAATAAAGCCAGTGAGATTTTTCAGATATTCATTGTATTTGTTCCTGTGTTTATTTGCTTGGTATACTTACCCTACATCATTCCTTGGTATGAGGTCAGTTGAATTACTTTCCTCTGTTTCACCACCTTCCTCATCATCATCATCCTCCTCATCACCCCCTGTAGGTATGACAGGTCCCCTAGTAGGAGCTGGGGCTTTCTCTCCCTTCACCTGTAAAACAGTCTTATATGAAACAGACAATATAAAGCTACACAAATCATGTCAAACTGACTGTACATTAAGTGACAGTGTGTAGCTTTGTACAAAGCACCACATATGTGAGACTAACACAAAGTACCACATATGTGAGACTAACACAAAGCACCACATATGTGAGACTTACACAGAGCTACACATATGTGAGACTAACACAAAGCTACACATATGTGAGACTAACACAGAGCTACACATATGTGAGACTAACACAAAGCTACACATATGTGGGACTAACACAAAGCACCACATATGTGAGACTAACACAGAGCTACACATATCATGTTCCCCAATGACAGTATCTTATACTTATATAGCTTATATTTACATAGGTATTTAACATTGTTAAAGATTTAAATCTCATTAACAATAGTAATTTTATTTTTGCTCATTTTCCAGACCTTTTCGATCTCAGCATCAATCTGTTGAAGAAGCGCTGCTTTCTCGTCTTCAAAAAACACCCGGGCAGTTGGACCCATGTACAGGTACAAGACAGGCACCAAGTTTATGGCTGATGTTCTAATAGCCTGTGTACACAAAAAGAAACATGATCCATCACCAACAGTCATAAAGCAATATTTCCAGCATGCTCAAATCAAATTTTTTCAGTTCTTCACAATATTTTTCGCCGATTGTTCATTTCCATCTTTACATTTTGGTCGGGGTCACATTAATAGTGATTTGAGGAATACTAAAAAAAAATCTTGAGGTTTTAGTTTTAACTGATTGGGTAAAATGCCCATTTTGCATTAGGAACTGGGTCTGTTCACTTACAGGGTTTGTAGCTCCAAAGGCTTTCTTGATCAGGGCTACCAAAGCTTTGGCATTGATTCTGAAACAAGACGACATAATTGTGAACATAGTTGATATATCCAAAGAATTTCCTAATCAGAGATATCAGTTTTTAGGATTTGCCTTTATTTTCTCTATTGGACTCCTCTTCTCTGAACCCAGGGTGTTGGGGCGGAGGTAAGGTGGTGGGCATTGGCCAAAGATACTAATACCCTCATGAACAAAAGTGATGAGAAATGGTAAATGTATAGAACAGTTATAACTGATGATGTCAATATTCTATTTACAGAAACAGTGATCTTAGAAAGGTCAAAACACAAATTTGTACAAGAGGTGGAAATTATGAACATGTCTTCAAAACATTTGTGACTATGGGAAAAACGATTACCTGGTATGTCAGAAAAGCAATGATGCAAAAATTCTATTTCAAGTTACTGTGACCTTATTTTTGACCCCAGAAGGTTGAAATGCATAATTGCCCAAGAGATGATGTATATCGAAGTTTCATCACAATCAAACGAGACATTGAAAATCTGTTAGGCGATGACTTCATCAAAGACATGAACCTACTGTAAAATCCCATACAATTCTAGACATTCCAAGGGTATATTCAGTTAAAATCCCTTTACAGCCACTATAGGAATAGGATTTTAAAGATATACCCGACTTCCCCCTCGGGGGTAGGTAAGCTTAAATTTTGTGAGGAGATAAATCCTCCAGTCGTGAAACAAGTCCAAAGTGTTAGATGCTATATTATGGGTTTTGTTTAGAAGAAGAAAATCAACATTTTAATACTTACTTGAAACCAAACTCTTTGATGGCATTCCCCAGCCAATTCATACACTCTGAACTGTTCTTAGGATTTTTCTGCTCGGATGAGAGTTTCATCACCTACATAAGTCAAAATATGCTTTTGAAATATGGTGAATAATAAACCAAATGAACCTTTTTTAACCACAACAATATTTATCGTGTAACAGAAATTTATGAACTCGCTCCTGTATCTTGTAACAAAATGGGCTGTAAATAAGGTCATTAATGATAAAGGATGGAACCATCTTATACATGTAAGACAGTGGGTATTAGTACATTTGAGGTCAAATCTTATGATTTGGGTAACACCGTGTATTGATTGACGGGGAACTGTGGAATTGTAAATAGTGCATCTAATGGTGACCAGGTCAGTCCTAGATGACATAGGGATAGGGACGAGAGAGTGAACTTCCAGAAACCAACAGGGGTAACTGCCATTGGAAGGGGAAAGTCAGTTTAGATGTTAGATTAGAAGTCAGGTTAAACTGTTGTACGTGCCTCCTTACTTATGCACAATAGGTGGTACCGGTATCATGAATAGTTAATCAGATATGTAACATGAGTTTTGATAAAACGGACTTGCACAGGGAAGTCTAGAGAGTCTAAAGTTGAGAGTTAGGGTTGGAGGTTCGAGAATGTGAGCCTTTGAAGAGAGAGGCCAGAGAAGGCCTCTGCAGGAGGGGCCTGGGATGGCCCGGGTACGGCAATTGGTGTACTTTAGAACTATGCGTTTGTTGTTGAAACTCTATATTATCTGTGTGCAGGTAGATTTGCTATTGTGTTCCAGAACTGAGTGAAAAAGGACATTTGTGGAATTTAAGAGAGATCTTGAAGGTATGGACCCTGACTGACTGACTACATGCTAAAGGTAAAGGCTGGTACCTTGGCTACACTTGACCAACCACCCTGCCTATAAACTTGAGGGATAACGTCTTGGCTACAATTGGTTCACCTTCCTACCTATAAACTTGAAGGATGACCTCTTGGTTACCATTGACCTACCTCCCTGCCTTTATAACTTGAGGGATGCAACTTGGTTACAATTGACCCACCTCCCTCCCTGCCTATAAACTTGAAGGATGACGTCTTGGTTACCATTGACCTACCTCCCTGCCTATAAGCTTGAAGGATGACCTCTTGGTTACCATTGACCTACCTCCCTTCCTATATACTCGCGGCATTATTGAGGTTAGGTTTAAACATGTGAGTATCGTGCATATACTTGAGGGATGCCCTCTTGGTTACCATTGACCTCCCCCCCTGCCTATATACTTGAGGGATGACCTCTTGGTTCCCATTGACCTACCTCCCTGCCTATATACTTGAGGGATGACGTCTTGGTTACAATTGACCTACCTCCCTGCCTATATACTTGAGGGATGACCTCTTGGTTACCATTGACCCACTTCCCTGCCTATATACTTGAGGTATGACGTCTTGGTTACCATTGACCTCCCCCCCTGCCTATATACTTGGGGGATGACGTCTTGGTTACCAGTGACCTACCTCCCTGCCTACAAATTTTAGGGATGACGTCTTGGTTGCCATTGACCCCCCTCCCTGCCTATAAACCTGAGGGATGACGTCTTGGTTACCATTGACCTACCTCCCTGCCTACAAATTTGAGGGATGACGTCTTGGTTGCCATTGACCCACCTCCCTGCCTATATACTTGAGGGATGACGTCTTGGTTACCATTGACCTACCTCCCTGCCTACAAATTTGAGGGATGACGTCTTGGTTACCATTGACCCACCTCCCTGCCTATAAACTTGAAGGATGACGTTTTGGTTACCATTGACCTACCTCCCTGCCTATAAACTTGAAGGATGACGTCTTGGTTACCATTGACCTACCTCCCTGCCTATAAACTTGAGGGATGACGTCTTGGTTACCATTGCAATTTGACCTACCTCCCTGCCTACATAGTCCAGGGACACTGCCTCGGCTATACAGCTCAGTGTTTCCTTTACTGCAGCCCCATTCTTCACATCACCGATTTTGTCCACCAGATCTGCCAGGCAATACTCCGCAGATATCCGTGAAAATTTGGTATTTTTTGCTAGATGGCCAACTGTCTCCACACGTATCTTCAAAACCTAAAGATGGCATAACAGAGGTTTTATACAAGGGTGTGAAGATACATTCTAAAGTGATATATTGTTATACCATTTCAAGACAAATCACAGAACAGTACAAATAAATAGCGATATATCACATGAAATTTGTTCAATATTTCGCCGATAGATTTTTGACAGCTTTACTTTTGTAGCTATAAGGGTTTTAATAAATAACTGATTCCACAGCCCAGTGGCTTCCTGGCATCTCGTAAACCCGTAAACTCAACAAGAATAGAATTGACCTTTGGCACAGCTCTGTTCCGCTGTGGGCTAACTTTATATCAGAATATAATTGTGAACTGCAAACAACTGACCTGGAAGTTGGTATCCTTGAGTCCTGGTTTCTTACACACAGTGCGTAGCAAGGCCTGACAAGGTATATCGTCTTTACTCAGACCTTTTAATGTCTGAAACAATAAAAAAGTTCACAATAAGTGTTTTCCTCATAAATGAGTTCTTGCATTTGAAATTATTTATTTTTAGGAATTGCGTTCCAGGACTGTTACCTACGTAACTTTGTACAGGATAGCGTAAACTGATAGCAAGCATTCTACAAGGAGGATTATATAATCAATTGTAAAATGAAAAGGTCATATCATGAAACCTTTGCATCTTTCTTTTGACAAATAAATCTGCCATTATTTCTTCTGGTTCCTTTGATCCTTACATCAATGAGTGTAATCATTCTAGTCTATTTGAAAGAAGAAAGTACCTGGTATATCAGGATAAGGACTATTCACATAAATGTGCGACTTAGTGTTTGAAAGTGACAATTTGTTTCTAAAATATCCGTTTGAAGAGCGACCCTGGCGCGGGTCGCTTATTTCCCACATATTATAGAGGGCCGAAGTTCTGACCCTCATGATGACAGAATAGAAAAGATGCAATTTTGTTAGTTATGACATCCTTAAAAAGTCACTAGCCCGAGCTAGTAAGCCTCTAAGCCAAAGCTGAAAATCTGATGGCGATGGACTGGACACCCCAGCGTTGAAGTTACATTACTGTACAGTATATTTTAGCTATTAAAAATGTTTTATTTAACTGGTCCTTAGTCGGTCTACACGATAATACAACAGGCCCAGAGGGCCTGTATCGCACACCTGAATAATAAACCAACCATTGGAAACTATTCTTATTACATAAAATCCCTCCAACGGTACAGAAGAAAGATTTTATAGATTTAAACCTCAAATTTTCATATTGGGCCCCACAACTCTCAGCACCCAGAGGGGCCTCACCCTTCGTTTCTACAAAATTGAGTCCCCTTGGCCCAAGGATACTCCAGACAAAATATGTATGAAATCCTTTAATCCCTATGGTAGAAGAAGGATGTAAAATATTTGTACCTCTATTTCCCCTATTGGGCCCTGCAACTCTGTCCCAAGGGGGTCAAAACCCACTGTTTATACAATATTGAGTCCCCTTGGTCCAAGGATGCTCCAAGCCAAATTAGGATAGAATCCCTTAATCCCTATAATAGAAGGAGGAGTTCAAATCTTAGAACCTCTATTTCCCCCTATTGGGACCCACCCCTCTGCTCCAAGGGTGTCCACACCCACCGTTTATAGAAAATTAAGTCCCCTTGGCACAACGATGCTCCAGACTAAATTGGGATGACATCCCTTAATCCCTATGATAGAAGAAGGATTACAAAGGTTTACCTCTATTTCCCCTATTGGGCCCCACCCCTCTGCTCCAAGGGTGTTCACACCCACCGTTTATACAAAATTAAGTCCCCTTCCCTTGGCCTAAGTATGCTCCATACCAAATGTTGTCAAAATCTACTGGGCCGATCAGGACAAGTAGCGTTTTTAAGGAAAAGTTGACGAATGGACAGAACAGACTGACGGACGGTTGACGCTGCGCCATGGCATAAGCTCACTTGCCCTTCGGGCAGGTTAACTAATAAAAAGTGTGCAAGTTATCTCCCTTTAATCATCGAGACTTGCCAGCTCCTGTTTCCGGTTGAGAGAAAAACGTTTCCCAGACATTGAAATGGGGTAAAAAAGACAAAACAAACATGATTTTACTGGTTTTAATGGTGCGACAATGTCATAGATTTTTTTTAATTTCAATGACAATAATGGACCATGAGCAGAAGTGATTTCCCCCAGAACAGCATGTGGTACATTTTTTTGCTCAAACCAACCATGCACAGAAGTTCTTTATTTTGCCGTCTGTGGGGTAGGGGTATGTTCTAATATCATTTCAAATAGATTATTGTTGGGGTTTTTTTCTTCTGTAAAGGTAACTATTAACTTATCAACCCCCTCCCCCAACCAACTCTGAGGTAAATTCAACCAATTCAATTTTTATGTAAGTTTGGTTTATTGTGTAACACAAAGTGACCTCACCGTGGACATTTTCTCCATGCTGGCTAATCTCTCCTTCCAGTTGGAGCTTGACAACTGGGCCACGGTCTCGGCAGACAGTACTGCAGTGGCTTTCTCCTCTACAGCCTCGTCCTGTCAACATGTATTGTAAAGGGCATCACACACAGCAAGGCATAGCACAACATGTACTTACCATATAGTGTAGGATCAATATTAAGTTTTCCAGATTTACCTATCAACTTTCCCAATTTGGAACTAAGGTTCATTTTCTAAAATCGCCCAATAAATCCTTGCATGATGAGTTAAGTCATCAAATACAAAACCAGCAAGGTCAACATAAGGTCATCTTATTTTTATCTATGATTAAAGTCAAAGTCATCACCTCACATGATCAAAGTCATCACCTCACATGATCAAAGTAATCACCTCACATGATCAAAGTCATTACCTCACATGATCAAAGTCATCACCTCACATGATCAAAGACATCAATCACATGATCAAAGACATCAATCACATGATCAAGGTCATCCCATGTCACATTACCAAGGTCATTATATGCCTGAAGGTCAAGGATATAACATGATTTTTAGTCATTTTAGGTCACTACATTTGAAATGACCAAGGGTATATTTCAAAGTCATTAAAAATCTAAAAGTAATCACATATGTCAAGGTCATCACATTTCTCATGGTTATATCTCAAGGTCAGTTAAGATATATATCCAAGGTCAATATGTATCACAGTTATCACACATATCAAAATTGAACCAATCACACATCACATGTATATCCTTCAATAACATGTCAGAATAATGATAGAATCGGGTACGAATTAGCATTTAGTACCAGACACTGATGTTGGATGATTTTTACAAGGTTATATTATCCGTGCAAGGTCACATACAATGTAATATCAAGGAATCAACATCCCTCAAGATACTTATTCTATGTTACAAATTGTGGGCACTAGTTAAATCCTTTGTTGTTGCTATGCCTTACCGACAGGGCGTTCTCTGTGAACTCGTTGCCTCCCTCAGCAGCTCCTCCCTTTTTGTCCTTGCCTTTGGTAGCTTTAGCAGGAGCTTTCTTTTTAGGTGGCTGTAACAGTCAAACACAACAAAGTTTTGCATTAAGAATTTGAATGATTAATTCGTACATCTAATTATAAAGTTTGAACCCATTGATGAAGTATTTTAATGCCAACTACAGTCGAACCTTGTTATCTCGAACTCTTTTAACTCAAAGACCCTGTTTATCTCGAAATATTTCTCCGGTCCCGGCAAGAACTCTTCTTTATCTTAGCAAATAAAACTCTTGATAATTTGAACCCTGAAAAGTCGAAAAACTCAGATACCTTGAAGAAAGATATTGGTTTCGATTATTAGCGTAAATCCAACATTAAAACATCGTCTACTGCATAGTGTTCGAATTTCATTTTGTCACTTATTAATTCTTTGATACAAATGAAACGCAAAAGTACGACATCTCACCATTCCATGTTAATAATAATAATAATTATAATAATTTGAGGTTCTTATATACCGCTTTATCACAACCTAGTTTGTAGGTCGTCTCAAAGCGGTTCACAAATTATTATCCATGGTTATAGGGCCTTTGCAATCAGCTAATATCTTTCTCAACTCCCTCGGGAGCATACAGCCGGAGCTGCTATTTCAGCGCTAACAGCTAGCATTCAACAATTCTAGAGCTGCCCAACCACATTCTCATTTACAGCTGAGTAGACTAGAACAAGCTGAGTAAAGTATCTTGCTCAAAGATACAACACAGTGCCGTGACTCGAACTTGAAAGTCAATCGAGAGTCTTAAGAACAATACGATAATTGCTTTTGATTAAATCAAGATGAGGAGGTGTCAGGTGTCACATTTGGCTTTAATTAATTTAAAGTGTTACAAGTATGATATAATTGTTTTGTGTGTTTTCATTTTAATACAGAATCAACTACGCGTTCACTCCATTACAGTGATTTGTTTTAGACTTGCGCACTTTCATTTCCGCATTGTATAGTAAGAGGTAGGAGACAGTGGGATAGTTTGATTTTTAAATGTAACACTTCAGAAGTAAAACTTAACGGACTTGCAAATACAAATGTAGACCTGGAAAGACTTTGCTAAGATCTAGACTAGCCAAAAACAACAATTCAATAACTAGGCTCGTCCATATTTAATAACGAATTCACAATGTGGTCCAACCGTTTTGATTGCGTTAAACGAAAGTACATTTTTCAGAAATGACTTTTTTTGTAAGCGTGTTTATTGTAAAATAACATACCTGTATCAGTTATATTGATTACGTATATCATTCATCGATTGATTACAAGCATTGGCTATCAATAAAATCAACAACTGCTAGTGCTATGTCCAAACAGCAAATTTCATACCAAATATTTATACCCACATAACTCAAATACTCGGATAACTCAAAGTTTTTCCACGACCCCGTTGATTTCGAGATAACGAGGTTCGACTGTAATATGTTACAATAGTTATTTTTTACTATTTATCCCACTAATCAATAAAACATGAACGGCTATGGCCATTTCTAATTCTGCTGGCATTTGACCCAGTTTTTCTGTTACATCACTTACCCCTCCTTTAGCACCTGCTGGTTTAGACTGGCCAGACTAAAAAAGACAGGACAATATTGAAATGACACTGTTGTTTGTTCTATCCATTATTTCATGCAAGTGCTGAATAGAATCCTATCAATTCTGTATTTCTGATAAACATTAGATCATTTTTTCCCTTACCAACACAGGTCATAATGCCTGAATTTCTTTAATATCTTAATCATTTGAATTTGTAACTATTTGAATTCAAACAGAATTGTATGATTCTTTCTGACTTGCAACAGAAATACTGTTAAGTAATAAAATAAAATCCTCTGAAAACTGTAAGCAAATATTTACTTGCGGGTATTCTGGTGGGCAGATAAATGGAAAACAAACGATATTCTATTCGGGTCCTATATAGCTTCAATTACAAATGCTTTGGATACATTTTCATCACAGAATCATATGTTTGTTAAAGTTCTATTCCTGGAGAGCGAAGTGGACATATTTTCCAGAGAGATGATGTGTATTAACTTACTTTAGCTGGTGCAGTGCTGGGTCTCTGGACTGGTTTAGGTTCTTCCTTCTTTGGTTTAGGTGCTGCAGCTCCAGCCCCACCACGCGGCTCCCCATATATATTGAGGAGGACAGCCGCCTGACAACTCTCCTGGATCTATCATACATAAACCACAATATCAGCACCTTTACAGGTTGTCTCCCTTGTAACTGTGATATAGGTCAAAGCAGATGATACAAATTTGCTATTGTTACTAGTTATAAGTTGGTGTCTATTTCTATAATTAGATAGATGAATTTTAAGTAAAGAATAAAGACATGACATTTTAGACTATTCATAAAGAACAGGCAGCAGGCCAGATTGACTGGTTCAAACCCCCTTTTTCTGATACATCTCATGTAATTTTACAAAAGTTGGCCAATTATTAATATCTTTCTTAACACTTTCTATATATAACATGTCACCTTTCACACACTATTTGTAAATGTAATGCTTTACGATGAACACAATAAGATTTTGCCCTTGACATTGTTTACCATGTTTACCAAGAAGAATCTCTTGTTTCGTAAAGTTTATAAACACATATGTTTTCAAAAATATCCAATTTTCAAGCACGTTCCATAATCTTTCAACATGTTCACATTCACAACAAATATGTAAAACGGTTTCCTCTGTCTGTTTACAGAAAGTACAGAGGGAATTATCCAAAACATTGATTTTTGTTAAAAAAACTATTAGTTGCCAGTATCCTATGTCTAAGTTGAGTATGTTTGACCATTTGTCAATATATTTGGTTGTATAATTAATGTTTGAAATAAAAATGTCATACATATCTCTACAATTTGTTTTTATTTATTAATTCAAATGTAATAGGTATAAAAGGCTGAAAACATTGTTCTATAGTATTGCGAGTATAGGAAAGCCATAAAGGCATCACATCACAGCAGTTCTCAAACCATAAAACAATGTATAAGGTGGTGGTCGTAAATCATAGACCCTACAAAAATCTTCATAGGAGTAAAGAGAATTATTATCCTTTTCAACCATATCACAAAGGAATCTAATCTCTCTTTCAAGCCAAGTCTGATAACATATAGTAGAGTTATCTACCTTTATTTTTGTATTGAACCATAATGGCAGTCTAAGTAAGTCTGATGTTTTAACATCAAGTTTTAAGGTATATTCTGCAAATGTTCTAAAAACTTCAGACCAAAAAGGATTTTGGTATCTACAAGATAATTTTAAATAATAATTGTCACCAAACAACATTAACTTGTTGGTTGTGGTATTACATACATCCTATACTATTGATTTCCAACTAGCATCTGTGTTTACATTCTCTACATTCTCCGTATCCATATCAGTTTTAATGCTATATTAAAGGACAGTAAATGGGTCATTCTACACCCTTTTTTAAAATCTTGAATAATCTGGTTTCTAGCAATTCTATCTCTACTATTCCAAATGTATTTACAGAAAATGCTCTCTAGCTCTTCAAGAATTTATCCTCTGGTTAAGGTAGACTCATAAAAAGGTGAGTCAGTTTTGGGATCAGCAGGAATTTAACAACTGTTATTTTACCAAGAACAGTTAATCTTCTCTTGTACCAATGTTTGAGAATATTATTAATATCATTTAGTTTGGCTTCGAAGTTTATCTCTGCTATATCATCTAGATCAAGACTAAAAGTTACACCCAAACTGTGAAAGGTTCATTTGTCCACTCCAAATTCCACTCTCTGCAAAGTTTTACTTGAGAATTTTTTCTAGCCCCAATCCAAACTGCTTTTGTTTTATCAAAGTTTGGTGTTAACCCTGAATATTTTGAAAATTGGTCCAGAAGGTCAAGTGTCTTCTTAAGAGATCTTTTTCGGTACCGTTTAAGAAAATTCCAGTATCGTCGGCATACTGAAATAACCTATATTCTTTACTAAAGATTTTGATACCCTGGATGTCTTTATTAGTTCTTATAAGGATTCCTATAATCTCAACACATAGGATCAATAAATAGGGTGAGATTGGGTTGCCCTGTCGACAGCCACAGCCTATGTTGAAGAAGGAAGAAAAACTCTGCTTTGAAGTACACAAAGCTTTGCATCGTTACATAGAACTTTAACCCAATTAATATATTCAGGTCCAAACTTGAAAAAATGTAGGACTTTGTGTATAAACTGCCATGACACAGAGTCAAACGCCTTCTTGAAATCGATTAATAATAGGATTCCTGGAATATTATTCCTTTCCATATAATTTAAGATATTGTACTGTATAGTGGATATTTTCTCCTATATATCTGCCTGCTATAAATCCTTTTTGATTTTCATGTATCAATTTGTCAAGGACCAACTTCATCCTATTTGCTAAGCATTTAGATAAAATTTTGTAAGAAACATTCAAAAGTGATATGGGCCTCTAGTTCTTGAGGAGTTCCCTAGGCTTTTCCCCTTTTGGTAACATAGAGATAATGATCCTTGTTCATATCCGTTATTCAGGGACCTAATAAAAAAAACTCCCAAGTTTGACCAAAATAATTTGTAAAATTTGGCAGAGAACCCATCTGAGCCTGGGGATTTGTTTTTTTTTAATGATTTTACCGCTGATAAGGTTTCGGCATATGTAATAGTCCCTTCTAGCTTTGCGCTTTCAGCATCATTTAATTTTGGTGCAAGTAGATTTTCAGAGATCATATTCAGATTTACATCTGTTAAAAGATTATCCTCACTACTATAAAGATTCTTGTAAAATTGTTGTATTTGGCTTAAAATATCTTCTTGTTCTTTGCCTATTTCCCCAGAGTCTAATTTGATGTGTGTTACAGTTTTATTAACATAATTCCTTTTTTCTAGGCATAAAAAAATATTTTGTGGGTTTCTCTACCTCTTCAACCCATCCTGTTTTAGATCTAATAAGGGCTCCCTTCTATTTTTCCTAGATCTATTAGTCCGTTAAAATGGAAGTTACTGTCACAGTACCCAATCGGAGCAGTACCCAAATCAGGACACTTGAAGGAAAAAGTCAAAAAAATTGCATGTTGTGCAAAGAAGTATTTTCAAATTGAAAATATTGATTTAAAGATGCTTATATACCAATAAAACATTATATGAACTTTATTTACTGCCACTTATGGTTTACAATCACAGTTTTAGTTTGTGTAAATAATGACGAAAATGTAACGTTCTAAATTAATGCGCCATGTGACGTTATCGGTTTTCAATTTTTGTATGTGATTTTCCACAATCCTACTATTTCACAACTAATGCTAGTTTGGAAAAGAAATTCATCCAGAACGACCACTGACTCTTACATATTCCAAAGAGATGCCACGTTCTGCTAAATACTTTTTTCATCTCCAAATATAAGCCAAAACTGGTAGGGGTGGCCCGATTTGGGTACAGCTTCACCTATTTTGCGATTCCGTAACCATGACTATATTTCTGGTTCTATTTATAGAACCACTCCCCGGAAATATCAACTTGTTATCAAAATGAAAAAGACAATGATATCTATTTAGGAAAAGTGAACAAAGGGATCGGTACTACGGTATGAAATACATCAATATTTCACTAAAAAGTGTCCCGACTTGGGTACTGTAATGTTAGTGAAAAGCCCTTAAGACTTGCATTGTAGTTACTGATGTGGTAGCTTTCTTTTAAATGAGAAGTTGCTCAAATTTCACCAGGTTATATATTGATATTGTATTGTATAAGGTCATTGCAGCATTACATAAGGAGTATTTGGAGGACTCTATTTCAGCACTATATCAGCAGTATTTGGAGGACAGCACTACATCAGGAGTATTTGGAGGACTCTCTTTCAGCACTATATCAGCAGTATTTGGAGGACTCTCTTTCAGCACTATATCAGGAGGATTTAAAGGACTCTCTTTCAGCACTATATCAGGAGTATTTGGAGGACAGCTCTATATCAGGAGTATTTGGAGGACTCTCTTTCAGCACTACATCAGGAGTATTTGGAGGACAGCACTACATCAGGAGTATTTGGAGGACAGCACTACATCAGGAGTATTTGGAGGACAGCACTACATCAGGAGTATTTGGAGGACAGCACTACATCAGGAGTATTTGGAGGACAGCACTACATCAGGAGTATTTGGAGGACAGCACTACATCAGGAGTATTTGGAGGACAGCACTACATCAGGAGTATTTGGAGGACAGCACTACATCAGGAGTATTTGGAGGACAGCACTACATCAGGAGTATTTGGAGGACAGCACTACATCAGGAGTATTTGGAGGACAGCACTACATCAGGAGTATTTGGAGGACAGCACTACATCAGGAGTATTTGGAGGACAGCACTACATCAGGAGTATTTGGAGGACAGCACTATATCAGGAGTATTTGGAGGACAGCACTACATCAGGAGTATTTGGAGGACAGCACTACATCAGGAGTATTTGGAGGACTCTCTTTCAGCACTATATCAGGAGTATTTGGAGGACTCTCTTTCAGCACTATATCAGGAGTATTTGGAGGACAGCACTACATCAGGAGTATTTGGAGGACAGCACTATATCAGGAGTATTTGGAGGACAGCACTACATCAGGAGTATTTGGAGGACAGCACTACATCAGGAGTATTTGGAGGACAGCACTACATCAGGAGTATTTGGAGGACAGCACTACATCAGGAGTATTTGGAGGACAGCACTACATCAGGAGTATTTGGAGGACAGCACTACATCAGGAGTATTTGGAGGACAGCACTACATCAGGAGTATTTGGAGGACAGCACTACATCAGGAGTATTTGGAGGACAGCACTACATCAGGAGTATTTGGAGGACAGCACTACATCAGGAGTATCTGGAGGACTCTCTTCTAGTTTCTTCAAATAATTTCAATTAGGAATGAAGCCATCAATTGGCCCTTTAGAGTGACCTGATAAATCCAAAGTCATTAATGCAGATTTTCAATATTTTGACAATCCTCTCATGATGGTAGATGAAACATTAACCCTTTCACCATGTGTTGACCATAATGGACTCATTCATATCAATGCATCGTCGAGTCTACTAAAGTTACATAGGGACGAAAGGGTTAAACTAATCAGTTTTAAATTTCGGTCCTGTTCTCTTATAGATTCTAAGATGGTCAGCATTCCTCTTACCTTTTGCATTTTGATGGGATCAAAATCAACGAGGAAAGGTGCTATGTGTTTCTCTGACACAACCTTCATAGCCATCCCCAGGGCTTCATACGACCGCTCACGCACTTCTGGGGTAGTGTCATTCGCCGTCTGAATACAACAAACTCTTTATGACCAAAGGAATCTATTGCAATTTCATCCTAAACTTAATTTACTTAGAGGTTTCATTGAAAGCAATAATACCATAACTTGTAAGAACTCAAAAACTAGAAGCATTGATCATGCTTCTATTGAAGCACTTGGATTTCCAAGTCAGAAAATTACAAAATAAACTGATTCACTCCAATCTGAGCTCCCAAAATATTAACATTGAAATGAAATAGCCATATGTATTATGAAAGGAGCAACACCTTCAGCAGGCAAGTACAGAACTGCTTCAATAGTTTCTTTGGCAGGGTGCTGAGAGTTGACTTAGCAAAACATCTGGCAAGTAAATAGGCAGTCTCTGCTTTAATGGAGGGGTTCTTGTTATCTAGGGCTGCTGCCATATCTTCAGAAATAGCATCTAATGTTGTCTGTAAACAAGGAGGACATCATCATTTTAACACAGATAAGGAGTACATTTCAACTAAATTAGCATTGTACTTGAAACAAGACACTTTTCCTGATACCAAACTTCATGTTTTGAGATGAATAAAAAAAATGAGTCATGAAAAACATTTATTTTCAAATTCTATTTTGGTGTGATATCAACTCTGTCCGTTTCCTGTTACCTTTTAAAGCTAAAATTTCAACCTTCAAATACCAAAACCCCTGTTTATAGGTCATTTCCGTGCAGATTGGAGGACAGATATGGCTACTTACACTCATATAGGCTGCATCAGCCGCGTCACGAAGTTGTACTACCACCATCTGCTTCTTCTCCTTAAATTTCTCTAGGATAACTTGTATAGTCTGTGAAAACAAATATCATTGTTATTCGACATTTGAAACAAATACAGGTCACCAACCATGTCCTCCTAGCACCCCTCCCTCCTCCAAGTGGTCAATATTGTAACCTCTTAACCCTTATCCTTCACTGATGACCACCAAAATCAGACCATGTGTTGAACTCAATGTTACTATAATATGGTGTAAATATGAACTAATTATATTTTAAAGGCATTCATGAGATATCTTATACACATTTTTTTTATTTTACTTCAAGAGGTCAAGTTCGACCTTTTAACCTTTTTGTTCAATAATGACTTTTAAAATCTAATCAGGTGTAACTCGGTGTTACCATAGTATGGTTTAAATATAAACTAAATTGGTTGAAGGGTTCATGAGATATCTTGTACACAAGCTTTCAACTACTGACAGACACACGTGCACACTCATGAACAGAAGCTCCAAGCCACCACTTAAGTGGCGGTTATTAATGGAAACTACTGAACAAATTGTGAACTTCTGTTAAGTGTTTCTCTGAACCAGGACGTTTCTCTGAACCAGGACACTGTCTAGTGCTATTTCTTACTGCATTTAAAATGCATCTGATCATAAAGCTCAAATGATACTAGTCACTTTAGTAACATAACAACCAAGTTACAACAATGTTACCACGAAATACCATATATGACATTACCAACATTGTTGTTAGTAGGGATGTCACAGTTAACCGAAATAACGGTTAACCGCGGTTCAAAAGACCATGGTTCGGTGCATAATTTCCGTATTTCGGGTCGGTTCTGTATAAGTGGGTCGTAGTTGTTTGGGAGCAGCAAAGGCGTGTATTATTTGTGTCATATCTCGATCGATACACGCCCCTGACTCCATAGTCATGTAACCGCAATAATAAGTACGACGGTGTTCTTTAGGATTGTTTGAAATGGCAGCTTCTACTTGGATTTTCTCGTCGCAGGCAGTCTTGTGCACAAGACGGTAACTGAACACTGGATATATGTATAAGCACAAATTAAACACTTCTCGGGATTTACCTCTTCAATCAATGTCGGCCTATACATCTAATATAACTTTAAAATCAGCAGCTACGAATGAAACTGGATTCAACACGTGGGCCCAGTGCAGAAAACATTGAAAACATGAGGCCTTAATCTAATTAACATGAGATCCTTCGCATTGAAAAAGTTTTACACACGACTTTAACCCGATTTCGTAGCGGTATATACATGTATATTATGTACGATATGGGCGGACATTGATGAGTTAGATCCCGTAAAGTACACCAATTTAATATTGGTTTTTATTTTATTTATGATTCTAGTCAGATTGTCAAAACGTAAGGTGCATGAGCAACATGCATACATGCATAATAAACAAGAGGTTGGTTAGCACTAGCAACTTAGCTAAAATGGAGACTGAAATGTTTGTAAGTCATGATATAATAAAGGAAAGAACATGATTTTCCAGTAAGTACATAGATTGTACAATGGAGATATTTGCATGATATAATGAAGGAAATATATATTACATAGATGTTTCAACAAGTCAACTTAAGACGGGACAGTTGTGGACATTGAAATACCTAATACAAGTGACAGATTCTTCGTGCTAGTATCTTTATACTCAATACCCTCAGAAGAGGACTGGTAGACAATTGTATATTACTGTTTAACAGTTTAAGTGTGCACATAATGAAGTTTGTTTATGTATTCTACTTGTGATTGTGTATATAAAATACATAGATTACAAAGTTGCCTGAACCGAACCGAAATCCGACAACAAAAATGATAACCGAACCGAAAAATTCCTGAACCGTGACATCCCTAGTTGTTAGTACTATACTTACATTTGAAGCATAGGGGGCATACTTCTTGCGGAGACCTTTAGCGATTCCTGCCATACATTTGGCACCGAGGGAGACCAGCATTACATTTGAATCTTTACCAACCACCTGTCAATTGAAAGTGTTCTTTTCATTTTTTCAATCAGTACCACAAAGCATATTAAGAATAATGAATATTGTCAGTAATATGCATCATTTTGAGCACTATCTTTTCAAATGTACAGATTTAGCTATATACTAAAGGTACTGAAGAAACTTACTAGTTCAGATACATGGGTTCTCATACAAATGTTCAAAATAACAAGCATTATAGCAAAATGAAACAAGGCAATCCATAATCCTCCATCATTGATGATTTCTATATTTACAGTACATTTATGTCAGGAAGCATTTGCACTCCATCATCTCAAGATGTCTTTGTACACCAAATCTGAATACTCCAGGTGATATAGTATAGAAGATATGTCCCGGCCAAACCTTTTCAAAAGTATAGGTCAAAGGTCAAGTCATAGACCTGTCACAGTGATCTAATTCTTGCAATCTGCACTCCGCCATCCTAAGATATCCTTGTACACCAACTCTAGTTACTCTAGGTGAAATAGTATGGAAAATGTGCCCCGGACAAACTTTTTTAAAATTTAAGGTCAAAGGTCAATTCATAGGTCACAGTGACCTAATTCTTGCACTCTGTCATCCCCAGATGTCCTTGTAAACCAACTCTGGTTACTACAGGTGAAAAGTATAGAAAATGTGCCCAGGACAAACATTTTCAAAAGTTTAGGTCAAAGGTCAAGTCATAGGTCACAGTGACCTAGTTCTTGCACTGTGCTCTCCCCCATCCTAAGATGGCCTTGTACACCAAATCTGGTAACACCAGGTGAACTAGTATAGAAGATATGTCCTGGATAATTTTTTTCAAAAGTTGAGGTCAAAGGTCAAAGCAAAGGTCAAAGCATAGGTCACAGTGAGGTCATAGTGACCTTTTTCTTGCACTATGCCATTCCAAGATGTCCTTGTAAACCAAATCTGGTTACTCAAGTTAAGCTATTGAAATGTGATGTGGAAATTGTCTGTAAGTGGTTAGTCTCCGTTTAACACAGTTAACATTACCAACTTACCTGTAGTGCTGATTAGATGACTTATTTATATAGAGCTGAATACCTAACAGACTTGCTGGTATAGAACTGAGTAGTGACTACATTAGAGATTTGGATAGAACCGACTACATTATAGACTTACTCGTAAGAACAGACTGGACTTGTACAGTATTGACCTACCTTGATCAAAGTCTTCACCAAATACCCATAATCTCCATTACTTAAGCGAGGATTTTCTGTGAGCTTCTGGAGAGCTTCAAGAACTTCTCTTCTGTCCTGCCACTTTTTGGCTTCCTGCAGAAAGATTTAAACAATTTGATAATGTACTGTTAACAATCATTTTTACACATGTTAGAGGTAATGTGAAGTACAAACCTCATAGGCTTTTTGAACCAAAAATGTAGCTATACAATGATGCATACATTGAATTTTACTGTCAAACAATGACAATCCCATAATGTTTTGAGACAAAAGTTCAATAAAATAGGACAAAAATAAACCGAAACAGTCGAAATCATAAATCACAAATCTAAATAGTAAGGAGGGAAGGAATGAGCATAACATTCAAACTCTCTAAGTTTGGTGCAGTGATGCTGGGGTTTGAATGAAGACAAGACAAACATTTCCCCTTAATGCTGGGATTGGGAGTAAAATGTGAACCTTCCTTTCAAATACCTCTTAGCTTACTTCCTTTTGAACAATGGTTAACCACTTGTTAAATTAGCTCCTAACCATGGGAAGAATCTTACCACTTTTTGTGATTGAAATCTGTCATACTACTCAGGTGGAAATGTCATTTACATTAATTGTAGACAGATGACAGATTGATGCTTCAGTAAACCATACATTCACATTGGTCCTGCGGGCCAGGTGAGTTATAAAATATACTATTTTCTCATAGTAGTCTTTTGGTTGAAGAGGAACTTACCACTTTGTCATAGTAATCTTTGGGTAGTTGAGATAATATGTCAACTTCTGGCATCATTTCGTAGGCATCAACAGCATCTTCTCCTTCATCTCCATCTACACAAATATCGTTGATTTCATTTTAGTGCATAAGATACAGGCAAGGAATATTTCTATCTACATAACTCTTTTCAGATCTGGATTATCTTTATGATTTGTAAAAGCTTTCAAAGAATTTCCAATACAAGTACATGTACTACCATTGCATATTGTCAATAAACCACAACAAAATAGTCAAGCAATGTTATTTACAAAATAATAAAATCCTAATTTACTACAATACTCTAATATACAGAGTATCGTAGTAAATGGAGATTGGATTTAAGTTAATTAAAATAGAACATACACATGCATCTTGTTGTATCAATTTCCCCCCACCATTACACCCATAGAGTTCATCACACAGAGATTCACAGGACAATACAAAAGCACCAAGATATATCTGTTAATCAATTACCGTCTTCTTCACCATCACCCCCACCCGCAGCAGCCTGCTCTTCCATCTTTGCTTTGAGATCCTGCTGGGATCTCATGAACCTTTGCTGATGAGGTTTCTCTTTTGGCTGCCTCTCAAACTCTGCTTCCAACTCTGTCACCTATCAAAAGAAGTCAAACGACGTCAAAAACTAAGTTTCTGCAAATAGATATAACTTCCCAATCCCCCATGTACAGAAAATTTGCTTAATACTTATTTTGGAACAACCCTCCCAACATAACATGTACCTGTACAGGTTTAAAGTTGTTCATCATAGGTTTGAGTGCTGGGCCTATCCAGCGATGTATCTCTATCACCAACAATTTTGTTTCCTCTCGAACATTTTTGTCTCGGTCTTCCAGAAGTTTGGGCAAAAACTTCATCAGTGGTTTGATGGGCATCACCTTATTGCTGAAGTCCCTGGAAATATAGAAATATATCCCTAGTACTGTAGTCCCTGGAAATATAGAAATATACCCCTAGTACTGAAGTCCCTGGAGAAGTCCCTGGAAACATAGAAATATATCCCTAGAACTGAAGTCCCTGGAAATATAGAGATATACCCCTAGTACTGAAGTCCCTGGAAATATAGAAATATGTCCCTAGTACTGAAGTCCCTGGAAATATAGAGATATATCCCTAGTACTGAAGTCCCTGGAAACATAGAGATATATCCCTAGTACTGAAGTCCCTGGAAACATAGAGATATTTCCGTAGTACTAAAGTCCCTGGAAATATAGAAATATGTCCCTAGTACTGAAGTCCCTGGAAATATAGAAATATACCCCTAGCACTGAAGTCCCTGGAGAAGTCCCTGGAAACATAGAAATATATCCCCAGAACTGAAGTCCCTGGAAATATAGAAATATACCCCTAGTACTGAAGTCCCTGGAAATATAGAGATATTTACGTAGTACTGAAGTCCCTGGAAATATAGAAATATGTCCCTAGTACTGAAGTCCCTGGAAATATAGAAATATGTCCCCAGAACTGAAGTCCCTGGAAATAAAGAAATATGTCCCTAGTACTGAAGTCCCTGGAAATATAGAAATATAACCCTAGTACTGAAGTCCCTGTAAATATAGAAATATGTCCCTAGTACTGAAGTCCCTGGAAATATAGAAATATGTCCCTAGTACTGAAGTCCCTGGAAATACAGAAATATGTCCCTAGTACTGAAGTCCCTGGAGAAGTCCCTGAAAACATAGAAATATATCCCTAGAACTGAAGTCCCTGGAAACATAGAGATATATCCCTAGTACTGAAGTCCCTGGAAATATAGAAATATGTCCCTAGTACTGAAGTCCCTGGAAACATAGAGATATACCCCTAGTACTGAAGTCCCTGGAAATATAGAAATACACCCCTAGTACTGAAGTCCCTGGAAATATAGAAATATATCCCTAGTACTGAATTCCCTGGAAATATAGAAATATACCCCTAGTACTGAATTCCTTGAAAACATAGAGATAAACAAGGAGTCCCTAGAAACATAAAAATACCCAGTATATCCAAGTACTAAAGTAGACAGACATATTACTCTATTATTTAGAGTTCTTAAATAACAATTTAAGTCACTAGAAACATAGATATCTTCATTGTATTGATGAATTACCTTGAAGCACACACATATATATATCCTCCTTACCCCAAGATCTAGAAACATTAAACATTTATTTCTGAATGCTTATTTTATTACCAAAGTTCTTTAAAACAAATATGTCATCATTATTATACAGCTTGAAGTCACTGGTAAAAAAGAAATATACACATTATTATTACTGATTTTTTTTATAACATGTATTCATATTTTTGCTGAATTTCATAGAAACACAGAAATGCAAAAAAAAACTTACATTGTATTTACTTTGTGAACAGGAGAAAGATAGTGACTTGGAATGGCTGCCAGTCACCCTCTGCACATACCTTCTTACATATAAACCTACCTGAGGGCCATAGTGAGACACTGTATACAACCAACCACTATCTTGGGCTGTTTGTTCTCCAGTCCTTGTATTAAGCATTCCTATAAAACAATGGAATTTTTTTTTAAATTAAAACATAATACAGCAGATTAAGAGCTTCTGTACATGTGCTTTCTTCTATTAGTATCATGTAAGAGTCTTTCCACTTGCCCATATGACTACTATGATAAGAATTAAAAGGTCTTTTGACTTTAATGTAAATTACTTTTCTAGCCTATGACCTACAATAGGCTACAAACACAGACAATGTGTGATTTTTGGCCTACGTACCTGGACAACATCTTGTTTCTCAATCTCTATGTACAACATGATGATTTCTATGCCCTTTTCCCTAGTCTTCTGTTTGCTGGCATTGAGACACTTGGCAACTACTGCTGACACAACCTCCCCAGCCGTTCTGTAAGAAGAGTTATACATATCATTCATTGTTTCTACTTCCTAGACCAGCCATCATTTGAAAAATGAAGTAAACCATGTTTACAACAAATCCTAAGGGTCTGCAAAAATAATTATTTTCTATTTTCCATACCAGACTTTGTTTTTAAGCAAGATTTATTTTCTTAAAGGGGCTATTGAGTCAAATGACAACCTACTCAAAATATACATCTCCTAACGAAATTCTACGTAGTTGATAATGACATGACCTGAAGCCAATGTCCAGTGTGGTCAGTTTCATCTTTTGGCAAAAGCTGTGATAAAAATAGCTATGCCCAAAATATCGCAATATCCGGGCCTTTCAGTCAGAAGCAAACACGTATAGCACTACGCTGTCGATCGTCAACACAGTGTCAGTTATGAGTCAGAGTTCACACATAGCACATTGTTGAATTTACAGTATATCACAAGTAAGAATTATAAGTATCATAATATATACCTCTAATCAGATATTTCTGTTCACATTTGGATTTGAATAAAAACAGGTTCAATAAGAGCATGCACGCACTGAGAGGGTGCCGCATGGATATTTCAAACCGCAGAAAGGACGATAATCATATCAATAGGTTTAAACGTAAAAGAGATCACTCGTTTTTAACAATGTTTGAGATGCTGTTGGAAGATGATTTTGATTCAGAATAAATGCATGTACTTGTATTCCAGAAAAGCTAGGTGAATAAAGCGAGAAGTTACCTTCTCTCCTAGGCTGGAAAGACAATCCGCACAGAAACTTTTACAATACATGACGTGAATATTTTGTAAGCTACAAATTTACCGACAGCTGCCACTAAAACGTATGGCTGTACAGTAAGGATTTCTCCATTACTGATTAAAAACCAAGAAAACATAGTCTCTTGACAATTTTTCGACACGAATTGTTCATAAGGAGTATCAAACTATATAATCATGAAGAATTTTGGGGCAAGTTCTTAAAACAAATTACTTCACTAAATTGTCCCTTTAACAATTGAGAATTTATCTGGACAGATTAGGAAAAGTCATGTTTTCAACTGGGAATGGTTCTATTATGTAACAGACCGAAAAGATCAGGTGATAATGCGCTGGTACATGTATATCAATACAGACGTTAATACAGACTTATTGAAGTAACAAATATAATGCTGTACTTGTGTTGATTTTTTCCAACAGGATTTTATTGGTATTTTTTTTTAAATATTCTAAAAATCGTACAACTTCAAATATTACACCTAAATCATAATCTGATATGGGGAAAACTACTTCAAAAATAGTTCACAACGGCCGCCATGCAGCCGAGTCATTGAAACCCCCAAAACCAAGATGAGACAAAAAAAAATCATTTGTTTGGTTTAAAAGATATTCATTTTGAGAAATTAATTTGTTATCGTCTAATTAAGAATAAATTAATGATGGGACTTTTGAGTCTTGATTAATTTTATTTTCTGGTATCATGACATGACACGAGAAAGTAAATATATGGTTTTAGACTTTCGAAACTCTCTTTACTGTAAATACTGAATGCATTATCTAGGTCATACCCTGAAAGGTTACAGCCACATTAAAAAGTAATACACATATTTCCCCTTTTGTACATGAACAGTTGAATTATATTTAACACTGCTATAAACATACCTATAACAAGTGTTCTATTAGATAGGATAGTAGATACCTGTAGATTTTAATACTAAATACCACAATTTCAGAGGTAATCATCATATGTCATTATATATCCAGACATTTAAATGTCTTTTATGGCTAATCACCACCAATCTCTGTTACCTGTACATAGCATAACAAACTTTTAATTATGTGTGTAGAATTTCAGAACCTTTAAACTTGTTGTTACTTGCCAGTCATGGTATGCTAAATTATATATGTATGGTTAGTAACCAATAATATCAATACCCATCTGTGAATAATTAGATCTATGGTTTAATCAACAATGTTGTGTGGGGCCTGTCCTGTATGTTACCCGAGTTTTTTGCTACCTACATTAGGAATGGTTAAATTTTAATATTCTCATCTAGCTATGAATTGGCAAATTTTATTTATAATTATTAATCATAGGCCCCAACAATAATCTAAACAAAAATTGATACATATATAGAAACAGTCATTAGCACAATAATAATCACATATTAACAGGTTAATCTTATTTAAATAACGCTGTAGTTTATAACATGATGTAACATGTGCTTAATTATCTAGCAAGATAATGGAGTAAAACAACCCTGATTGTAAGTCAATAGGCATGACTTATAGTTATATACTCAAATTCCAAAGTGTCATGTTTGATTATTTACACTAAGTTAAATGTCTTTTGTGTAGAGAAATGTCAGTAACAGGCGCACACATGGCACCGAGAAAAAATCCTTGGTTACCAACAACTAAAGAAAGGTATATTGGCCACCTTTCTGAAGTTGTTTATATGATCTTTAGTTGTGTAAAGTTGTAAACTATGACAAAAATTTAAGGTCAACAACTTCCACTTTTTACTACAATGAAAGTTATTTTGTTGCTGATATGTTTGTGCACTGTTGCTTAATTGAACTAAAACATTGACAGGTCAGTAAGGTCCCCGCCATGTGCTTGACAGTACCCCAAACTCCCACAGTCTATTTTTAATAACAGTAGTCTAACTAGTCTTGACATTAAAATCTTTGTTAAAACCCCTTCTGCATGTCTACATATATCACAGTGTATCAACATGCCTTATTTAATAAGGATTACTCTTTTGGATTCATAGATAAGGACTGTACACTCATGGTTTATTTTTAGTAACAGTGACATTGACCTCAGAAACTATTTTAAAAAATCCTATCGCACATACACATTTCGGAAAGACAAGTCTTTTGGGTTTCTAGATAATTAACAAGAGGGCAGACACATGGGCCTTGACAATCATCCGAGTTGTAATATATATAGTTAGCTTTTTGTTGCAAAACAATGTGGAATAAAGCAAGCTAGCTAATTAATATAAATTTCCCATGGTAAAAATCAAGTTATCTTTCATTCAAGATCACTTGTCTGTATAATTACCAATTTCTTTATAACTACACAACTCTGATAAAAAAATAATTATAAGTAACGCTTCTATAAAAGACCAATTGTGTATTAAGACCAGTTATTTCCTCCCTTCACATGTCTTAATATACAGATTTTAGGACAAACTTTAAAATCAATACTACCGACTGGTTTCCAAAGAGTATCTAATAATTTTTCATTGATACATATTCTTTGTCAATAAGGGTAGTCACCAGGTTATAAATTATGTCAACTTGTATATATTTATATATATATTTATACACAAATATTTGAACGGGACACGTCAAATATAATATATATATACATTAAAAATAGACTGTATATAACACATACTTATTAGCAACGGCAGCATTTTCAATAAAAACCAGGACTGCATCCAATGCTTTCTCTTGAGCTACTGCATTGCTATCTATCACAAACTTTTTCATCAAGCCAGCATATTTTGAAAATTCAGAACTCTTTTCATCTGTGATACTTCTGAAGAGCTTGGTCACCTCTTCATAGCCGGTCAATCTTGCTCTCCAAACCTAAATAAAAAGAATGAATGTCAACCTTTTCGTCAGACTAAATGCATTTGTTTTATTCATGAATTTCAACATTCTTAAAAACATTTGAGATTATGCTTTTCACCTCCATAATATTGTTAAGCTAACTATACTTAGAGTAACTATTTTGTTAAGCCCCCCTCCCCCAAAGTGTTTCCCGTTTCCCTACAGATTCTAGATTTTTGTGCCTACCCTGAAGATTTTATTGGCATTTAGTGACAAGCAGTGTTAAAGTCAGAACTCCTGCTCTATATTTTCAGACAGAAACAGGAAACATACATATTTTATTTTTGATCTTATCCCATTGCCTTGAAACTTAAAAGCTTGTATTGAAATTGAATGCAATGAAAATTACATTCGTTTAAGGTCAAAGTTTGAAAGAACAATAATTCTACAATTGACTCACCTTATGAGTGCATTTCTCCTCTGTTGGGAGTTTCATCCATTCTGAATCATCTCCCATTTTTCTGCTTATTTTTGCTTTTATTTACAGCAATTTCAAAGTCATGTGATTGGACATCTGAAATAGATAAAAAAAAAAAACACTTGCTAATCAATTACACAGGTATTTTTAATTCTATCAAATGACCAACTGGTAATTTTTTGTCTTTTCATTATCAAAAGTGACGGGGGGAAATATGGAAGAAAATGCAAGTTATCTTCCTTAAAATGATAAAATTACAATTCAAATCAATATGAATTAATTTATTTTCATATGGTATTTTTTTAATTTATTTTTTGTATCAAGATTCCAATATTTATGTATGCCAAACTTAAATTCATAAATACAATAAATTATCAACAACAAAAATTAATTTTTAAGTGACAGGTAGTAGTAATTTTTGCTTTTGGTTTAAAATTCAATAATAGTAAAATAAAAGAACATCACTGACTGGAACAGTGGCCACTTTCCTAGTTCAAACAGTTTCTCGCAATTCATTATTCACAACCCTGGGTTACAAGCCATAAAAAGTTATTATTCTATTGAACTTATAATTAATTGCTTTTGTTCGATTTCTCGAACATAATATACTGTTCAAAGTTGCATCAATGTAGTGTTCACATTAATTTAAATTCACTACCAAAAGCTGCTGATATTTACATGTGTTCAGCAAAGCACAAAGATTCAAATCACCAAAACAAGACCCCCCTCCCACAATGGTGTCATATATATATATAGTAGATAATAAATAAATAAGTCCTTGCGAAGGAAAATATAGAATAAAAACATACCCTTTCTGCGTTCTAGGGCTTCTTCAGGCGGATTGATGTTTTTCATCAATCCGCCTGAAGAAGCCCTAGAAGGCAGAAAGGCCTAGCGGACGATCTGGAAAATTTATGTTTTTGTTCTATATATATATATATATGAGGCAGGTCCAAATCAGATCAGAACGAGTACTGAACCGATTTTGGTCCTGCCTCATATATATATATATATACTTTTTGAAAATTAGTTTTAAATCAATAAATGTGTCCACAGATCAGTTATAACAATGAAGTAACTTCAGAATAGATAGTCATACATCATTTTATGTCTACTTAGTTCTTAAGTTTAAATAGCACTAGAAAACGTAATTCAAACTCAAATGTCAACTATACATTCTGTTTTGGACTATAGAAATAAATTCACCCTATATAAATACTTGTTTTCGTATTTATTCCAAAGGTCATCTTAAAATGTTAATATGCTGACAAAAAAATGTTCATTTGAAGCGTAAGATATGGCAAAAATCAGATTTGGGTCCTGACATTCGCAAAAACCGGAACCGCTGATAGGTGACTTCAGAGCTATCTAAAAATATTTCATGTGAGCCCCGGTGCAACTTTTTTTTTTAAGAACACGCCCATCGATATTCTTCCTTTGATACAACCATAAATGAATTTAATTCATCCTCAAAATTTTCAATGAATGAATAAAATGATTAATTGGTGATCCGATTTGGGTACTGTCACCTTAACTTGTGTTATAACTTATATATTAACTTGTGTAATTAAGTGCGATATACTATATTCCATGCAAGTATTTAGATCAGTGTAGGCCCTGTTTACATGTTTTTATTTGTGTACTTCTCGAAATGCTGTAGGTATATAGTGTATTTTTAGGGGAAATTCTCTGCTATGCACATGATAAATGTAAGGTTGCTAACAGTAGTAACCTGTCGATTACTTCAATAATTGTATGCATATTATTACAGAATCATGATCATGAGTCATCATGTTTCAAATGTCAGCACAGTAGTCTACAGTAGTATTAAATTATTAATACAAATAAACTAGTAAACACGCAGATGTTCCTTGCTCAATAACGCAGCTAATCACTTATATTTGATATGTTGGTGCAAAGATGAATGGGTCTGTGTTGCACCGAATGATAAATGTTGCAGGCAACATCTCAAACATTCTATCAAATGTGTCTCGTCCAATGACAGTTCGTCGATTTCATATCTTACACAACGGAAATGATTTAGATATACGCACGAATACAGTTTCTCAAAATAATAAACTTCTTCAGCTGATCTGGTCATGAATCAGTGCCATACTGCTTTAATTTATCAAAGAACGAAATGAATGAAAATGTAAGCATGTAGGACCTTCTTTCTAGAACTGTCAAATAATGTACCAGTAAATTGAAATATTATCAAACTCGTTTATATATCACTTAATGTAAGGTTTGTGAAATAAGAAATGGTTGCATATTGTCACTCACATGTAAAAGTATTGTCACTTGTCCTTCTTAGAATGATATTACCCTCAGAGGGTTATCTTCAGCAGTCACAAAATTTGAAAATCGGCTGTCAGGGATTGGATACACTTTACTTCCGGTAGCGCCATCTATCGGCGAGCACTTCGGGCACTGCCAAAACATTATTTGCTTATCTTTTGTTAGTATAAAATACATCAGTGCATTAAAATAATATATTTTGATATCATAAACCGTTTTGTTCAGTTTAGCACGTCATCTGTTATTTGTAAATATTTTTTTGTAAATAAAAATGCGTGACTGTAATTCAATATGTCTGCCCACATGAACGATGTTATTGCACGTGTGAGACTGTGAAGAAAATGAAACAACTCGGATTTGAGGAAGCTATTCGCATTATAGATGAAGACAAATATGCTCAATTTGAAAAAGTGACAACGACTAAACATATTGTACTATCTCCGAAGTATTTAGGGCGTGTTAAAACTGGAATAGTGGAACAGCTTAATTCCGAGTTGAATTTTGCTTCAGAGAGGTAACCCACTATACTAAAGCTTTTTGTATGTCAAGTAATCAACTGTCATACGTATCGTATTTTTGCAGTAGTCCTTCTTCCACAAATACATGCGAAATGACGAAACAGACGTGGGAAATTCTTCTGACTTTCCGACAGGTTGCACCTCACCTGTACTTTGATCAGGTTGTGCCCAACGGCTCATATCAGGTTGGGGAAAACCACCAACTTGCGTATATACGCAAACTCGCCTGTTATACGCCAGACGGAGCGATTTGGAAGTTTATATTTGTTAAGGACTGAGCCTTATTGCGTATCATGTAAATTGACATCATCTCAGCCGATACCCGTCATCTTTCTTAAACAACATTAATCAGTTTCTTCAAGTTACCGAAAACTAACTTATCACAACTAAGAAAAGCCATGTATTTCAATGTTAATCATTGTTATACACACACATTTGGAGCTGTTCGTATCAGTACAGCTTGTGTAACATAAACATACAAATTTTACATTTAAACATTTAGATTACTTGTAAATTAGTTAAATGTGTGAAGGTGGCGAAACTGCCTGCACCTTTGTGCAAAACCACGGAAGGCCTGATGACGTCACAAATGTTGCTTCGTGACGTCATTCAGGCGTGTTAACAACAATGTTTATTCATAGGCATTTCAGTCAAATCTTCTGTATTGGTACTCGTCGGCATTTTGATACATGCCTATTTGGTCGAATTATTAACAGAAACCCTTACTAATGTGACGAATTAGCCTTCACTGACGTTTACCTAGTTGAGTAGCAATTTTATTACTGAAATGAAGAATAAAGTGAAAGGAAAGCACCCAAAGTTCTTCTTCTTGTGCCAAACCTGTTGATTTCTTTAGCCCTGACACCAGACTTCAGACATTTTGACAATTAGATGTCTGGTGTGGGACATATAACCCTGTTTCCCAGCCAGTCGGTATACTGGTAAATTCTTTGTAGCACAAAGCTAGAAGGAGACTCTAATCCTATGCACTTGTAACCCAGTCCAGTTCCGCTATATACAACTACACCTGTGTGCAATCAAGTGTGAGCGTCGGACCATTCAGTCTTCCAAGAGTTTCTGTCCAATCCCCAGCAGTTGCAGAAAGAGGGAGTAATGACTGATATAATTAGTTTTCCCCTGATGGCCCAGTGGTGTTTCCCCATGGGCTTTCTTTCACCATGAAAATATTCCATTTCCTTAGCAGCATGGAAATAAAGGCTCTTCAGAGCCTGTTTGTTGTTTTCAATGTACATGACATTAAATGAAGATTATTTATTATTTTGTTTTATTTATTACCCTTTTACAATGTATTTGCCCTCCAAGATCACATCAACCCAGCTGGTTCTAACTATGTTACCACAGGGAGAGCAAGGGTACTATTTGTAACACTTTTTTGTGAGACATTCAATTTGGGCTTAAAGTCAAGAATATATCTTGTATTCTGATCCCTTCATATTGCAAGGCTTTTTAGCCCACCATCTGATGGTGGGCTATTCAAATCACCCTGCGTCCGTGGTCCGTCCGTGGTCCGCCGTCCGTCCGTAAACAATTCTTGTTATCGGTATTTCTCAAGAAGTACCAGAGGGATCTTTCTCAAATTTTATATGTAGGTTCCCCTTGGTCCTGAGCTGTGCAGGGCAACTTTTGAGACTGATCGGATAAACAACATGGCCGACAGGCAGCCATCTTGGATTTTGATATTGAAAGTTTGTTATCGCTATTTCTCAAGAAGTA
>NW_018408528.1:449251-520671 GCF_002113885.1 Mizuhopecten yessoensis
TCTTTCTCAAATTTTAAATGTAGGTTCCCCTTGATCCCTCGTTGTGTATGTTATATTTTGAGACTGATCATAAAAACAAAATGGATTAAAAGAAGAACTAAACAGATCTTTCTCATATTGCAATGATCGATTCTATTTCTTTCACATTAAGTACTGTACTAGTAAATATGTGAAATGACAAACTCACTTTGAAGGTTGGCTTTCATACACATCAGTATTAAGTTTAGATCAAAAGTTACCTCAAGGTGCATTTACTGTTAACATGACTCGATCAAACAGATTAGAGGAAAGAAGAGAAAAGATCGAACTGACAAAGAACTAATGAAGATGGTACAAAGGTGGGCGCCAAGATCCCTCTGGGATCTCTTGTTTTTAGTTTTGAGGGTCAAAATCCCTTTTTTGAGGTTTAATATCCCAATACGGGGGTTAATGAAAACCTAGGCAGCAGGAACAAAAAGAGTGCGAGTCCACCACAGATTGAACCAATGACCTCCAGCTTATTAATTGAACTGGTCCAAAATAACTGACTATCTCGTCTTAATAAAATTTTGATGTGCTGGTATTTCTCTGTATGTTATTTGAGTTATATCCCCTAGTATGTAAAGAGGTGTCATTATCAGCACAGAGGAATATTTTACTGATTATTGTTCCTCAGAAAAATGTGTACTGTTCTTAACTGATATAGATATTTATCAAAGGTTTTCCTTAAACCTAAAAGTAATGATCCAACCCTATTACAGTAGTAATGTAGCAGAACATGACTGGGTCGCTTGCTGGCAACCAGGTACACTATAGCTTAGTTGGTAAGAGCATCCACCTTGAGTTCCCAGGCATGACTACCTGTTTGGATGTTGCATTCTTAGCTCCCTGGCCCGAAGGAAGCTAATGCTGTATTGCGGCTTCAATCGTCCGTCTGTCATCCGTTTGTCAACTTTTTCTTTTGAACAACTTCTGAAGAAGAACTAGATGACCTAGGGTCATGATATTTGGCCAGCAGATACCTGGGATGAAGTGCTATAAAGTTTCCTCATTAAAATCACATCAACCTAATTTCAAGGTCACAGGGGTCAAATATGTTAAAAACTTCAAACAACAATATCTTAAGAACCATTTGGTCTCGAGTCGTGCTAGCCGGAGTCAAAGGTCAATACGGGTTATATCTATCAAATTAAATTTTCAAATTTCAAACAACAATATCTTAAAAACTGTTTAAAAGATGTTAAAATGTCTTGTGTTCTAGTTACCAAATTTGTTTTGAAGTATATGTCAGTTTCATGTAACAAAAGAAACAGGTGAGCGATACAGGCCCTCTGGCTCTTGTTATGCATATTTAATGAGATTACAAACTTGTGATTGGTTTGGTTTCCATGCAATAACTGCTGTACTAATGGGTCAATTTTAACAAAATTCATTATGCACATATATACTGACATGTCTCGGGCTGAATTTGATTATTAATGTGAGCCATGCATATTAACACACCATTAACATGGTTTCATTAGACTGCATCTAAAATGTACAGAAATTATACAGAATGTGTAAAAGACATATTAACATTAATGTGTTAGGAGTTAATTAGGGATGATTAAACAGCTATGGATTGATTCACTCTACTTGTCTGTAACCATTCCTCTTTTTCTGTTACAGCTTGGATGGTATCCTAATCGCATATAGCAGCATTCATCTTCTACAAAGGCTGGGGCGAATATTAGACGATCAACCCTACATCCATTTTAACATTCAGGCAGACTTTGTTGTATTCAAGCCTGTCATTGGCTGTCTTCTAAGAGGTGTGGTGAACAAAGTTAGCAAGAATCACATTGGCTGTCTTGTTCACAACTGTTTCAATGCATCGTTGGCACGACCTGCTCAAGCAGGGAAAAGATGGCAGGGCGATGACTTGGTCATAGGGGATGAGTTTGTCTTCCAAGTAATACATGTTCACTCGCACAACAAGTTCCTCTCCATAAAAGGCAAATTTACAGATGAAGGGTAGGTACATTTTAATATGAAACATTTCAATACAGTTAACACTGGTGCCGTGGACCCATTCCTTTGGTGAACTTGGTACATTTTGAAATGTAATGATATATTTCCAATAAATGATACATTTATTTATTATACTTGGGGTGTAAAAATGGAGCCCATGATGATATTCACCAAAAAAACATTTGTAGAAAAAATCTTGTTTCCATCTAAAAGATCGGGTCGAAAACGTCACAACCTTCCAATATGAAAAATTGCAAGTTTGGATTGATCTCCCTTTTGTGAAGTTAACTAAGTTGTAGAAGTATTGTACATATAGTATTTTTAATAACTCCTAATCTTCACAATTACAAAAATTGACATTCACACCAATATTTACAGATTATAGCACAAATATCCACACAAATTTTAACAGATAAGAGCAAAGATACAAACATGCAAACCCTTACAATTTTATCATAATCCTTACATATTTGATCCCATGATACTATAACAAACATTTTTTTGTACAATTTTTAAAAAATCTGGATTTTTGTTTGTGAAGTAGGTCTGTTTTACGGAATTTCTTAATATAAGTGTGTCCTAATCTTGAGTGGCAAGATGTTTAAGTTACTGGGTAATGTATCTGAGGTATCCAAACCAATTCTTACAGATTAGGGCTTGGATACCTGTACCCTCTGGGCCTCTTGTATAATGCTTGCTTGGCATGAAGAAAAGAACACACGAATGCTAGCAGGAATAGCCCCAGGATCAATATACATGATTAACATATCTCAACCAGATTTGCTATGCAGCTTCCTTCTTGGGTCAAGGAAGACAGCCTAAAATGAGGAAATTTCTACTATACTACTTTTAATGAAAAGACATTTTGTCATGATTACTTAAATATCCAGACATTTCTCTTGTTTGTATCCTTCTTCAACTTTACCTTAAAAAATAATATCTATTTGTAGAATCTTGGAAACATCTGGCAAGAAACGTACCAGGGATGACATCGACCAAATCACAGAAGCAGGAGATGTTGTGGACATGGCAACAGTTGGTAGTCATGGCAAGGAAGAGGAGAACATTACAGATAGTGTCAAAGCTAAGTCAAAATCTAAGAAAAAGAAAAGGAGAAAGAATCCTGACGAAGGAGAGAATCAGGTAGAGGAGGGTATGGATGTCAATCCTACAGAGACTGGTGAAACACCAGACACCCAGGACGATCATTCATCTCGCAGGAAACATAAAAAGAAAAAAGCCAAGAAGGAAAGACCTGATCCAACTATCCAGAATGGGATTGGTGAGAACGATCACCTGGCAAAGAGTCCAGACACAAGTTTACTGTTCAATGAGGAGATCATGGCAACAGAAAAACAAAACTTTTCACTAGACATTTCTGGAGTGCATTTCTTGGATCACTCCCCTATAGATAGTAGTACATGTAAAAAGAAAAAGAAAGACAAAAAAAAGTCTAGAAAGTGGGGACAGGATCCCGATAAACTGTGTGAGGATGGCGAAGAGTCCTCGAAAGGAAACATTTTACCAGGAAATAGGTTGACAGATCAAGTTGAGTTACCAGCACAAAAGGGGACTGATGATGGTCAGCAGAACTCACCTTTGTTATTTTCCAGCCAAGAGGAACCATTCACTTTTAATAACAAAAAACATAAAAAGTCCAAAAAACATAAAAAGGGGAAAGGAGTTGACTAAACATAGCATGTCTGTTTTGCATTTTGTTTTCCTGCAATTTTCAGTTGTTATGATTTTAACTAAATAAATACATACATAAACATATCAATTGTTTACTCGATGAAACTATCAACCTTGACTGTTAAAATAATTTCAATGCATGGAAGAGCTGAAATAACATTTGATGCTTGACTGAAAGATTCACAAAAGGTAAACCTCAGGTCAGTTTAAATAGGCAGATAGATCAAATACACTTTTTGTGTCGCCTGCGAAAAGCTGGCGACACATAGGTATTGCTATGTCGGTGTCGGCGGCATCGTCCGCACAGAAGTTTTTGTGCGATAACTTGAGTTTCCTTGGGCCGACTAAACTCAAACTTCATGCAGTGCTTCCTTTCCAAAAGTGCTTGCTTGGGAATGCCTTTTCATGTCCGAAGGTCAAAGGTCAAGGTCACTTACTATAAATAGAAACTCTGTTTTCGTGCGATAACTTGAGTTTCCTTGGCCGTTCAAACTCAAACTTCATGCAGTGCTTCCTTACCAAAAGTGCTTGCTTGGGATTGTTTTTCAGGCCGAAGGTCAAAGGTCTAGACCACTGTTACTATAAATAGAAAATTTGTTTTCGTGCGATAACTTGAGTTTCCTTGGGCAGATTATATAACAAAATGATGCCATCCAAAAACATAATCTATGATTATTGCTTACTTTTAACATTATTTCTTGAAATGAAAAGTGTATTTATTTCTTCGTAATCTCCCAGCTTCCTGCGCAGGCGACACATCCACTTCACAGGAACTATTGTTGAACAATAAAAATAATAATTTTCTGTCTAGGGATAGTTCGAACCCTGCTTACATACATTTCGGATTGTTCGATTGTTGTGAGGGGCTGCAGTGACCAAGTGGTTAAGGCATCTTGACACTCTGCTACCACTTGCCCTCCATCACTAGGTTGCGGGTTCAAGACCTACGTGGGGCAGTCGCAAGGTACTTGGTTTTTCTCCGGGAACTCCGGCTTTCATCCACCAACAAAACGTAGCACATACTCAAATGAGCATAGCTGTTAATAGGACGTAAAACACAACCAAACTAAACCAATGTTCAAACACACAATTTGACTACTGAAATTACGTAATTATTGATTGAGGTTGGTTATCAGCGATGCAATAACAGCCTTGCGAAACTCGCGAAATTATATTCGTATTCCAACTCTGATAATTGTATTAACATATATTTGTGTATGCCATTCTGCTCCAGTAGTTGACATATCACATTTTCATCTTCTCAAGAACAGCAGACTAACATTCAAGATATTTGTCCTGTAGCTTCTGACAATGATATTTTTTTGTATATAGGCCGGAGCAGAGGAGGCTGGGTATTAATACTAGTACTAAAGGGCTACCAACTCTGATCAGTGACCTACCTTGACTTACTCTTATGGTCACCATGGTCTTTTGATTTAAAAACCTCAGGTGACTTGATTCTTTTAAAGATCCAGAGAGCCTAGAGTAACAAAATTTGTCCTATAGCTTATTTAAAAGAGAAGATCTAATTCACAAGTGTAAAATGTGTCATTATAACTACCTGTTAAGATTCCATAGGCCTAGAGCACATGTAGTGATATATTTGGCATGGATATCTATATTGTTTTCATGTAAAAAATCACCGTCATTATCTTCATTTCTCATTTTCAAAATTTATCTGTAGTGTATAAAGTTAGCTTTCAAAAAAGTTTGCACTTCATTTGAACACAAGATTGACTGAAATCTCTTTAATTAGTCCATCACAGTCAACTGTATAAATTCCATCCATTTACCCAGTATATAAATGCCAGAGAATCACTGTTTATGTTGTTAGAGCTTAGGCAAAATAGCATATGTATGTTTCAGGTCCTCCGACAGACCCTAGGTTTTACCTCCAAAGAAAGAGAGATTCAACACTCGTAATGTATAAAATTAGGTAGTGCTCTTGGGAGGATCATCAAGGGGATTGACGAGAGATCTTTACTTATAAAATATACAAGGAAATGACAGGATTCTCAATACCACAGAACGTCTTTGTTGTTTATTTCCCATCAACATGGTTTGACTGCTATGCAGCCATCATCAGAACTGTCGGAAGAAGGATGTAAATGTGATGTCATGCGCGGTTTTCAAGTTTTGCTAGTTCTGTAGCAAATCAATTTGTCATCACTGCAGTTGGAATATGTAAACAGGAAATAAGCAACAAAGCTGTTGTTGTGGTGTTAAGGAACTTAGCACCGTACTTTTTTTTTTTATCAATTATTTTTCCAACAGTTTTAGCACCGTATGTTTATGAAGATTTGAAATAAATCAAAGGGAGGTAATCATTATACAGGAAAGGCTTGACCAATGGCAGCACCTGGGTTTTGGTAGCTATGGATTTTGTATTTGGATCAGAGATATAGATGGGGACTGATAATGGTAGGGGAAAATGACAGATAAATCATAGATACTTGAATCGAAGCCAGGTACACCAGAGGGTTATCATTTTATTACACCACATGTGGCTGCCGTCATGATGTCTCCTATCAAATCCAGGACTGAAATATTCTAGTTGGAAGTCAGATCATGATTACAACAGCAAAATTGATTCAATATTACCATGTGGTCGACAAGAGCAATCCCAAAACTGACATGATACAAATATTAAATACGACATGTATGCTTCGCAAGCAGTTAAGGCTCATGTGTTGCTACAGAGGAAAGAAAATCATTGTGAATTAAAAATAATCATGTTTGACAGAGAGGTTGGTACTTGCCTGGCTATTGTTATCAAGTTACAAAACTGAAAAGAAGGAGTCTTTGGTAGCTTCGATTTGAAGTTTTTTTGCTACACCCTCACCATGTAATAGAAAACTCTCTTATACAGAAACTCCAAAGCTATCTGATCAACAAAAACAACAGAAAAAGTACATGCAGAGAATCCACTAAACCCGAGAGGTGGGAAAGAGGGGGGAATTGTTCCTATGGGTTGCTATATATAGTGGGACCATAGTGGCCAAGTGGTTAAGGCGTCTGACATTCTGCTACCACTAGCCCTCCACCACTGGGTCAAGGGTTCACAGCCTACATGGTGAAGTTGCCAGGTACTGGCCTTCTGTCGATGGTTTTTCTCCAGAAACTCTGTCTTTCCTCCACCACCAAAACCTGGCACGTCCTTACATGACCACAGCTATTACTAGGATGTAAAACACAAACACATCCTTAAATGACCACAGCTATTAATAGGATGTAAAACACAAACAAATGAAACCAAAGCTGTATAGAATGTTAGCACATTATGGAAAACAGAAATAGCAACACAGGTAGTCATGGTTATGAATAAATCGGGTGGAGGGTACAAGGAATAAACAAAGTGTGCTGGACAAGATATATTGGCATTGGGACATACTCCGATATATATTCAGGTGAGGTCCACCTATGGTTGATGATGACCTTACTAATGGTGTAGGTCCCGGGAAGAGGAGCAGTGAGCGTATCTTCACTGCATGCTTTCAGTTCATGTTCCTGACAGCAGCCATCATGCAGTGTAATATATCAAAAACAGGCAGAAAAAGAAACATGGATGTTTCTATGTTGTGCTGCAGGGTGTTCCAAATACATAAACAAAGAGACAAGAATATGAAAGGCCGTTCATGTCAATCAAAGTACTGAAAGTACTCAAGTCACATGCTTTCCTGATATTGTAATACATGTATTTCCATAGTTATATAACATTTTTGGAAAAGGAACACAATATCTTCAGTTGTGATGCAGGTTAAATACTTTATTTATTTTTAAACTGATGTGATATTTATTCTTATTTAATGTCTGTCTGCAATAGTCTGGAATGTATTTTCCCTCTGATGAGTTTGACCAATCAAAATTACTGTATCGAAAAGCTTTTGGCTCAGCTTCTGGCAAAAGTGGTTTTGTATAAATCAAGAATGGACCTACAAATGCATGATTATATGACAGTTGCAATATCTCCTTAGTTCCTATTGGTAGAGGGTGCTCTATATGTCTACAAGCCAGCAGCAGTGCATGTGTCTCACAATTGCCTTCAGGTCAACTAAGCATATTGCCATGGGTCATATGTCGGTCATCCTCGATATCCAGGGGTTACGCTCACTTTCGCTCTCTGCACCCCTGGAATATGTCATAGCAAAATTGAAGGCACGAAGATAGCTGTTTGATTTGTCTCAGGAAAAAAACTACTGACCAGTCGCTAAGCTGATACCTGTCCTTTGAAGATTACAAAGGACAAACGCCCGACTTCAAAGCCTGTCAAATTTTACCGTTACGTGAGCGCGAGATTCTTTTGATGTACATCAAAGGATTAAAGTAGTCTTCTTCTCTCATCAACAATGTGGTGCACACTGAGCCTTCAATTTTGCTATGACATATCCAGGGGTGTAGAGAGCGTAAGTAAGCGTAACCCATGGAGAATCGAGGATTGGTAGAGCTATGCTCAAGAATTTAACATAATTACACTACTTCTGGCCACCGTAAGACATTCCTTTAAGCTTATTGACAGCACTTTGTTTTAATATAAGTACATGTACCATCTATTAAGGCTGTCACTTTGTCTACAAAGTATCTTTCTGAGACTAAAATATTGTGTTTCCTACTCAAATGGTCAGGACCAAGTAAGACTGGAACTATAGATTATTTAATGCTTGTACTACAGAACGAAAGGTTTTTGAAATACTAGACATGGAAATGCCAAAAATAATGGAACACTCAATTTCAAGAGATATCAGTTTTCAATTTAACCCAAAACAGTAAAAGAGCATTTTGTGTAGTTTTGGTATATACTGAAGAGGAAAGAAATGGGACAAATTACGTACGGATTTTGAGAAACTGTTCTTTGACCTTTGCAGTCAGGGTCATCCAAGAGACAAACAATTGAGAGTGTAGGCTGATTGGTTCGTTGCTAAGATGTACGACACTTCTAAAAGGTCATCAATTATTTCAGATGACCAACTTCATAATTGAGAGTTCAAAGGCTCTCTTCCTTATAGGAAAACATGTATACAAGGGTTCAGGTCATCGCCAATGAGATGAAATGAGCATACACGTGATCATGCAGAACACTGCAATTTGTGTGTGAAAATTAGCTGATGCATGGCACATTTTTGCAGAAATGTGGATTTGTTTCCCTTCAAATTCAAATTGTTAAAATAAAGACAACATTTTTTATGTGAACAGGACCCGTAAAACAGGTCCTTGATTGTTAAGAGAGGAAACCTAGTAGTTGCATCTTCAAAACGTTTTGTTTCAGATTCTCTTTTGTGCAGATACCTGATGTAACACTTCGGACCAATACTAACTTCTTTATTTGAACAATCTATGCCGCTTTTAGTCTGTATATCCAAAAGCCATTTACGGTTCCGTTTTCTTTCTTTACCAGTAGTGTGTCTAGAAGAGGCATTGTGCCGTTGCTTTCTTCCTCACATGTAAATTTGATTATGTTAGTGGCATCGATGGTGTTGGTATGTGTGGTCAAATCCATTTGTAAACCCTTCTTGATTATCTCAAGTATGTTGTCAACATATCGTTTCCATTAGCTAGGCTTGCATTCTATGGGGGCAGTGACTTTTGCTTCTTGCTCCAGATGTTCCAAGAACAAATTGGCCACAATGGGAGACACTTGGCTACCCATAGCAGTGCTGAAGCATTTTTGATAGATGTTGTTTTGGAAGCTAAAATATGTTGTCAGCACAAATTCCAGCAAATCCAATCTGGAGATTTGTGCTTTTACGCCATGATCTGACTAATTCTGAGCGTTTCCGAATTATTCTAAGTGCGTTGTCAATGGCTGTCATACGGACCAATACCTGAACTTCAAATCTCACCATCCTTTACGCCAGAGGTTAGGCTTAGTACAAACATTGCTCAAGATGTGATACAATAGTCACAGAACAAAAGAGCAGAATCACGTCGCCAGGATAATGAGAACATGTACATATCTGGAATGGGTAAACAAACAGTGTCAAATTAAGGAGAAGAACAAGAAAAGGCCAATCAAGGATAAAAACAAAACCAAAGGTTAAGTGGTCATATATAAGGTATACCGAAACCATCCAGAGGATATATCGTGGTCATGGCATAGCAACAGTCATGAAACCCCACAAGACTCTTCGTAATATCCTAGTACGCCCTAAGGATAAAACACCTAAAGAGAACGTCGAAGAATGCGTATAAAAATAGGATGCAAAACTGCGACGCATCGTATATTGGAGAGACCGGAAGGCAATTTGGGGTCCGCCTTGGTGAACACCGGAAAGATACGGAAACCCAAGAGGAAAGAAATTCACCAGATCAGAAAGGAAGCAGTCGGAGTCCCAGATAAATTTATCGGCAATCACAGACCATGCCACAAAGAAAAAACATGTTATTTACTGAGATACATCCAAAGTATTGGACAGAGAGAGCAATCTGTTCAAGCGGCAGATAAAGGAAGCCTTCTGGATACGCCGCAGTGGGCCAGTTCTAAATCGAATCGAGATGAGGGGGATCATAGACTCTCGCACATCTATGACCAAGTATCATTTCGGTACATAAATAACAACTAGTGAACAAACGTTTACAGCGTAGCCGAATCGACATTGATTTTGTGGACAACTCGTACACATTTAACATCTTTGTGTGCATACGCTTCACTGGTCATTTGTCTGATGAAGGTGACAGTGTACATACCGTACTAGTCATCGAAACGTCACATATAAACTCTTATTGGTTGTGTAAAAAGAACCTTTCATAATACATACACTGACACTTTGGAAGACTAAAAATGCAAATTTCCTGGAAAAGGGTACACTTTCTGTTTAAACATGTAGTTGTAGGAAGTAAAACGAAAAATATTTAGGCAAAGTTTCGAGATCATAGGGGTTAAAGTTAAAGGTCACTGACACTTCATCAGACAAAAAATGCCCAATTTCCCATTAACGGTACACCTTTTGTATACACATCTACAATTGCAAAATTGAAGCAAATATTATTTCGGCAAAGTTGTAAGGTCACCTGTTTAAAGTTCAGAATCACAGACGCATCCGGCGACTGAAAATGCTAATTTTCTCAAAAGAACCGTAGACTTTTTGTTTACACATATACATTTGAAAGTTGTAGGTGATTTTGCCAAGATTATTTTGACACAATTTCAATTTTCTCAGAAACACAGGTCCCATTAAAGAGCTATGGCGGGTTGCTATGCCTATTTTCCAAAAGCTGTGACCGCTAGTGCGCTGACACCGTGCACTGTCATGACCTGTCCTCAGGTATTTTTTGTATTCAGGTAGCTCTATCGGAATCCTGTCTAAAATAGAATATTGTGAACAGGCGAACTTAACGGTGAAAGTTGAAAGGGGGGGAGGGGGGAGATCTATTGTCAATGTGTGTGCAAGATGACACTTTCACGATTTCTTACCAAACAATTGTATCATATCAATTGAATAAAATTGAAATCGAACATATCAAAGAAATAAGTTATCTAAAATAAGTGGAAAAAGTAGTGAAATACAACTTATTATAATATCTAATGCACAACCCTTGCCCCCTTCCTAAAAAACGAGCTTGAAAGAAACAAACATAGGACGGACGCTAATGCCTACCTTTTAGATATCCAACTAGTAATAACCTCCTGTGTGAAAACCAAACTAATTCTTATCATTTCCATGAGAACGGTTCAATTATCAAATTTCACATTGTTGACTACACACCTGGGAGTGTCACATTTTGCACGTGGTTTGCTAGTAAAACGTCTACACGAAGAAGACTAAGAGTTTATAACAAAGTTTTCGTGTGTGGGTGCAGTTCTATGCACGTAAAGACCGAAGATATATCAGGGATATATTAAAGTATTTTCAGTAATATACCTTTTATTTTGAATACACAATTTTCGAGTTCGTGCCTGCACATAAGTAACAACAAGCTTGGCAGTGCTTCAAAGTGTTCAGGTGAGCGCATTTACTTTTTATACCCCCGCAACGAAGTTAGGGGGGGGGGGGGGGGGGGTATACTGGAATCACCCTGTCGCGATGTCGTCCGCAGTAACTTGTCCATAAAACTCCTCCTTAATTAACCGGTGGATTTCAATGAAACTTTGCATGAATGATAAGTATATTATGTAGTTGTGCACTGGCATTTTAATTTGGGATTTCGACCCTTTTTAATGGAGTTATGCCCCTTTTTGTGAAATACTTGTCCGCGCAACTTCTCCTTAACGAACAGGTGGATTTCATTAAATTTTTGCATGAATGATCCGTATCTTATGTAGTTGTGCACCGGCATTTTAATTTGGAATTTCGACCCGTTTTGTTGGAGTTATGCACCTTTTTTGCGAAATGCTTGTCCGCGCAACTCCTCCTTAACGAACATGTGGATTTCATTGAATTTTTGCAGGAATGATCAGTATCTTATGTAGTTATGCACCGGCATTTTAATTTGGGATTTCGACCCTTTATGATGGAGTTATGCCCCTTTTTGTGAAATACTTGTCCGCGCAACTCCTCCTTAATTAACAGTTGGATTTCATTGAACTTTTGCATGAATGATCAGTATCTTATGTAGTTGTGCACCGGCATTTTAATTTGTGATTTCGACCCTTTTTGATAGAGTTAAGCCACTTTGTGCGAAATAGTTGTCCGCGCAACTCCTCCTTAACTAACAGGCGGATTTCATTGAAACTTTGCATGAATGATCAATATATTTTGTTGTTGTGCACTGGGATTTTAATTTGGGACTTCGACCCTTTTTTGATGGGGTTATGCCCCTTTGTGCGAAATACTTGTTTATGTTTTAGTTTTTTTTGTTTTTTTTTGTTTTTAATAAAATAGTGATTAACTCATTACTGGTGGGAGACTTTACGCAAGGCGGTCAGTTGTAGAATGATAAACGGAAAGGTAATGTACATTTTATACCCAGCGAGACCCATAGTCGTTACCAAGCAAGGACAAACTGAAATATCGGTACTTCCTTAGAAACGTTAGTCGGAAGAGGAAAGTGGAAAGTTTTTTAACGTGCACTGTCAGCTTTTATTAAGGCAATGGCTATTAATACATGCAATTCACGCTAAAGACTCAAAAAATGCTTATTTCCCGTTATTTATATTAATTTAAAACAAATCATATACTGTATGTAACACAAGATCGTACAATCATTACAAACAAGTTATAAAAGGATTTAGTTTCATTACTACTGTCTGCGTCATGCCGTTCCTGCATTTCAAACAAATGAGACTGTCCTCGACGATGGTTTTTCCCCCGCATTTTCGGTAATATAATATCAGTTCATTTTTTTTGCTTGGCCTTTTTTATTCTGACGCAACAATCTAACATATTTTGTATTTCGCGCATCATTTGCTTTTGTTTTAATAATAAATAAAAATACTGGTGCCAATTGGGGGGTAAAACAATTAATAAACTACAAGGCGTAGCTGTATACAGAGATTTGTTGACATTATTCCATAGAAGATAAATCAATATGTATGTTATTAAAATATTCCTAAAATATTCCATTGATTGGAAAATATGCTATTGCTTAATTAAGGAAAAATATCACATGCCTAAATAATAAAAAGTGAATCTGCACGTGGATTCGAACATGCACCGTTGACTTCTTCTGGTCACAAGTAAAGTGCGTTACATATTCGGCTACATCGGACAAAGATCAATATGGAAATACAAAATGTTTTAATCCAAGAACACCTGTCGCCGGTTTGAGAAACTTTATCAAACCTGTTTTTCATTATTTCAGCACTTTCCCAAAGGCAACCAATTTTCTGTCATACGATTTATTTTGCATATTACATCACGGAATCAAAAGGTTTATTCAAAAGTTGGTTCTCGGATGGGAAAATGATGAAAGTATTTTTTAAGTCTGGAACAAATCCATCACTTTCATAGATATAGTAAATATGGCTGTATATGCAGTATTATATTAACAAAACTTTATATCTCAGCAGTTCAAAAATTCATATTCAATAGGTTTTATATCTACTCCACATATTTTCGCTTCTAGAAATCATTTACTCATTTTGTTTTTTCCGTTTTCATTGGGCCGACTTAGGGAGATATGGGCAGTTTTCCGCCATAGCTCTTTAGTTGCGGAAACAGGCGAAGACAGCTGGGCATTTAATAGCTTCAAAAATTAAACTAGTTCTGAAACTTGATGTGATATATAATATTTTGTTGATAAGTCATATTATTTACACCAATGTATTTTTTTAGACTACAAAGCTTGAGTAGAGATGTAACTTGCGAGGGCAGAGTTTCTGACCCATGACCAATTTGTTAACATAGCAACGGCTGTGCATGAAGCAGGAACTACCGTCTTCTTGTCGCGATCCAGGTATGGTACACATAACTCCGACGCCAGCTGGTTTACGTAAGAGGTGCTGGACGCCGGAATTGACCACTCAGGCCAGGGTTCTAACTGCTCAATCATGTATGCACCCTCCACAAAATGGGCAGAGGTAGATAGTGTTCACCTTATCTGTCTGTAGGTCCATCACACATTGGGTACACTTTGCGTTTAGCTCCATTTATCAAACTTCATGTGTATTCAGCTTAAGAGTACTACACCCTTGTGAGGAAAGTAGATCACCATGCCCTACATTTTCCTCTTCAGTGACAGAAGAGGAGGTTTGCATTTCATACCGTTTTATTTGAAATTCCTCGTTTATATTTGTAATATAATCCAAACTTTAATGACCTCACGATTACATTTGTCGTTCCTTCAATACAACATGGAAACACCTTTTTTCTGCAGTTCCTGGGAGAATAACAAAATCTTCCATGGGTGATTCAAGCGGACAAGGAAATCTCAACCCTCGGATTGGACCTCCAGACTCTGTCCACTCGACACGCCATGTAAGCAACTATTAATAATTTGAAGAATGCATTAACGTGTAACTGTAAAATAGAAGTTGGTTCGATCATTATTTGGGACCAATCCGTAACCAAAATGCATAACTTTTTGTTACCAATCCATAACATTTTACCTCAAAATTGCATGAAATTTATGAAGACCAATCCGTAACGTAAACAAAATGGTTTTCCTTCATTATTGTAAATATCCTAGGGTTGTGAGCATAAACATCATATTACGTAAAGGTGGATGTTAAACGAGAGTGGCTCTGACAATAACGATAAACGTTAGACTGTTTAAGTATTTCAATATGAGCAAAAACTCGCGGCGAACCACGCTCCGATACCGAGTTTTACAGTTTGCCGAACTTTGTGAAGGATTCACAGTTGTTTAATCAGCTGCAAACAAATTCTGTAATAATAATTTCGAGTATTTCTGAGTTAGACTTGTTACTTGTCTCGGTTAGAGTGTACTTATAGATAAGTGATATTGTAGCTTAAAGTGACAACCTACCTTCTGTTACGATCTCGGTCCGCCATCTTGAATAGACCAATCCGTAACGGGTACACGACAGTAGGAATGAAAATAAACATATGTAAAGCCCATTTATTTGACATTCATATGGTCACGATTTGAATATGACAAGCAAAGCCGATTTTGACACTGATGCGTTGAACGTGAAGGTAAGGTTAAAAAGACAAAGAGAATGTGATAAAATATCTACCCGCATTAGTATCATTGTTGATACCTTAATGTTAACCATGATAGGTTCGTTATAAAGCATAGATTGATTCAGTCCGTAAAGTTACATGTCTATAATAAAATAATCCGGGAGTTTTTTGTTTGATTGAAGCCCGAGAGAGAGAGAGAGAGAGAGAGAGAGAGAGAGAGAGAGAGTCCGCTCAAATCACACTACATTGTATTATGTATTATAAAAGCTGCAATTATACATAAATTACACGATCAGTTTATTCAATCCTGGTTTAATAACATTGACACCTCATCCAGAGGACGATTATACTCTACATTTAAATATCGCTTTGGTTTAGAAGACTATTTGATCAGATTAAACGCAAAAGATAGGAAAATTATCTGCAAATTTAGAACTACAAATATTAAGCTTCCAGTAGAAACAGGAAGATGGGTGGGAATTCAGAGACAGGACAGAATATGCCCACTTTGTAATACCGGTATTGGGGACGAGTATCATTACTTATATACTTGTAATAACGACACTTTAGTCAAAATAAGGGGAAAACATATTCCGGCCTATTTTTATACAAGTCCAAACCAACATAAAATGAAAGGAATGTTCACAGTCTTTAATATGAAGTTGTTAAAAAGTGTAAGCTTATTTGTTCAAAAATTAACAAAAGTACTTTAGTGTCTCTATTCTATAAGTTTTTCTTTTGTTTGCTAGTGGCATTTTATATAAGTTGAACACTGAATTATTTGTATGTAACTACACGTATATATATTATTATGTACTATGCTATGATATAGAATGTTTGCCTGTCATGCACTCAAACTGTGCAATATAAAATATAAAAAATATACATGACCTCTTGTTACACATATTATGTGTGTCTGAGTGAAAAAAAAATCTAAAAATCTTGAAATCTTGTCATTTAGAGTAAAGCGATTTTAGAAATCACATAGCAGATTAAAAATCACATATCAGATTAAAATTCACTAAATGACTTTATGGCCAGGCTCGCAAGCCATTGCACTACACCCGTGACTTTTGACAGTTCAATATCAGTATTTATACAAAAATAGGGTGCTTTAATTATGTCTAAGATTCATGCGTATACACTCCAGTCCACATGCCTATGGTCAGTGATGCGATTTCATCATATTTAGCCAAAGTACTGATGAGTTTGACCTTCAGTAAGTTTTCATAATAAAATCGTGACATAGGACTTCAAATTCCAAATCCATTGTTAATTTCCCTAAAGTTCACTGGCATTGACACTGGGATTATACAGAACGAGCAGAGGCAGGCATTTGAAAATGGTATCAGTATCACCAGGATGATATTTAATGGAAATAAAGTACAGTTTCATAACATGAAGTTTGCTGATGTTGGCAAAAGCGAGGGCTGGGACCCAAAGTTGAACCGCCTTAATTTTACATGGAATAATTATGAAGAGATGCTACAAAGTCTTCTATGCTTGATTGATGCCTAACGATGCTGATATGCAATGACGCATCCGAGTGGTTGTCAAGTTTAAGGCCTTAGCATTTAACGAGATAAAATATTTTTTAACGCAATAAACATGTATTCAACGCGTTAAATGCGAACGCAATAGGGCTTAACGCAATAAAAGTGTATATTTAACGTGATAGCATAGTTTTAACGCGTTAAATTGTTGTGTAACGCTTTAAATCCTTGATTATCGCGTTAAATGATGTTTTAGCGCTTTAAATGCTAACGCGTTAGTTAATCTCGTTTTTGACACGAAAGCCTTTCATACATGAATGCCGATATAGTTGACAGCGAGTAACTCAATACCATACTGAACCACCGAGTTTCACGGGAAATGTAACACCACTTCTATCTAATATTTATACTATTATATGAAATGACCAATCTCCATATCTGGCACCACATTCTTGATATATCATGCGAAGAATTCTCTGAAAATGGCTACCTCCCAACAAGAGGACATCGTGAAATACAAACTATTAAAATGACGATTACAACGATTTGACGCTTGTTTTCAAGATGGGAAAGTAAAGAGTAGTCATTAATTTCATGTTTTATCAGGTGAATAAACAGATTTTGCATGGGACAAGCACCCGTTAAATTACCCGCTCTGGTACAGAAACGATCAATGCAGAAACTCAAAACTTATCATACCTAAAAAAAAAATTAAAAAAAATTATGAAGATTATCTGTGAAGCTAGTGCTTTCTTGTTTACACACAAAAGGGGACAGAAAAAGCATCAGGTAGTCATGGAAAGGGATCAGATAAATTGACGGTGCTCAGATGAAATAAAGTACCCTGGGACTTCTATGGTCAGCTACAGAATGCACTGGATAAAGCAACAAAGAGACATCATACTGATGGAGAAACGAATGCCGATATATTGATGACAGCGACAACAAAAGCAAAAGGAGGGAATTCTAAAGAAAAAGAAAAAAAATGCCAAAAATATTCGCGATTTGCTGAGATTTATTCTATATTTCATCGGAACTTCCTGGAGCTAGTTATAGCGTCGTTAAAATAAGAATTCACATACTGAAAAATACATTTCTGAGTAATGTTGACTGGTTTTCAATTTATCACAATTTAATCGGATGATATCAATTTTGATACAACAATTGTTGTTTGCCTCACAAAGAAATTCTCGTAATAAGTCTCTAATCTTGCAAATCAATCCATGGACAAATATGAAAATATTGTCCGATAAAATATCAGTCAATTGTTTTTAGGGTGTCCAATTACAGTTCGTTTGCGTAATAATTGACATCTGGAATTTTTTAATGAAATAAGACAGAGGTTTATGAAATAAAGAGTAAATCAAAGCAAATCCTATCAAATATTTGGTATTTGGCGCGATGCTCTACATGGAAAGGTGTTTGGGGAAAAGGAATGGAAACGGATAGTCTATCGTTTGATATACATGGGGCAAATAAGTAATTCCAACAGTGTGGACAAGTTTAGGTTGTCAAATTTTCGGAGCGATCCGCTCCTTTTTCAAGACACAGTGAAACAGAAAGTTACATGTACATATTTGATATACATGTATAAATAGAATGAATGATTTGGTGCTTGGGGGGATTGTTTTCAATACTAACAGAACTCTACAAAGGTAACATCGATATCGCTAAACTTGAGGACGGAGAATCAGATCAACGACATCAAGCCCCTGTAGCCTATAAAGATGGGCGGATAAGACGATGCATTGGAGATGGTTAAACTTAAAGTCAAGATCAAAGAAGGTAGGATGGATGTAACATATCCAAGCTTGGGGCACCGCAACCAACGACAGGAGTTTGCTTTTTCCCATTCCATCAACTGTCTAGCCGTTGATGACTTTGCAAATGAAATTGAAAAGGGTCAGAAACGTTTTATCATCAATCTGTGAAGAGAATCCTGTACTCAGAAAGAAAGGGTTCAGAAAGAAAATCACTAGCTTAAGGTAAAATCACAAGCGACTGAATATATCAGTACCATAGTGAGGCACTGAATTTCACGGGAAAAATGTTACACCACCTCCAGTTATTGTTGAGAACTGCCAATGCATCGAATATATATATACTACTTATATATATAATGCATTACATTATAGGTAATTTAAGTGTAGACATATGTGTTAACAAGAACAGATCGTACCAGCTGTTAATCCCAACAAGACAGTGCGAAATACATCCTGTTTTTGTGCTCGAAGTAAAGCAACAGGAAGCTTGGTTTTCTTCAAGTTGACTCATTACATCACAATCATTTCCCGCACGCGCATTTGTATCCGCTCCCATAATGGCTTTGCAAAAGCAAATATCAATTGACATTATACGTCGAAAGTGACATATTCCAATACTGTTTTAATTTACTTATCATCTAATCTAGCAAAAACATGACATATGTCAGACTGGCAGCAATCTTGGAATTGGGCACTTATAATGCCACTATATAACAGTGAATAATACACTGCTTTTCCAACAAAACAGTTCGAAATACGGGCTTATACTTCAAATAAACACAAACGTTTGGTTTTCTTACAAAACGCTCATTTTAGTTAGAAGTTGACTGTTCTTTTGAATCGTTGGAACACAATCATTTCTCCCACTCGCACCATCAATAGCTTTACATTATCGCTTATCAATTGACAAGGTGTGTCGCAAGTGAAATATTTCAATATTGTCTCGATTTTATTTATCATTAGAAGGTGAGCTGTTAAAATCGTCTTTTCTTCCGTCCTTGGATATTATTGTTCTCGTTGTTTCTCATGAGTACTGGACATTAAAATTTCGAATGTAGGTTCTTCTTGATCTTAAATTGTCATATTTTGAGATTAATCGGGCGAAAAGATGTCAGACTGGCAGCCATCATAGATTTTGGCACCTTCTTTCAGTTTAATACACTCTTTCACAAGAAAGATTAATTATATAGTTCTCTTTAAATTTGCATGTTTGTTTAAATCGACCGAAAGGACAAGATGGCTGTATGGCAGCTGTCTTGGATGTTGACAGTTTAAGGTTGATGTCTGTATATTTGAAGAAGGACTTGACTGATTTTTCTCAAATATCATATGTAGGTTCCTCTTTGTCCGTAGTTGTTCGTGTATGATTTTGAGACTGATTAGTATTTTATATGGATGTTTATGTTGCCTAGTTCTACATACATAGTGGTATTAAACTAACAGTGCAAACATCCATTATATTTACTAGTCTGACATCATTCCTGCCCGATTAATCTCAAAATACGTAAATTTAAGGACCAATGGGATCACTACATATGAAATTTGAGAGAAAGATATACCAACTTTTGCTTGAGAAACATCTATAACAATAATTATTTCAGGACGTACGACGGACCAATGGCGATTATAACACTTCACCATCTCATTACGAATAAAATCGAAACAATATTGAAATGTTTCACTTGCCTGACACATTGTCAATCGATACATTTTTATGGTCGTTTCCTATTATCACTGGAAGTTTTATTAAATTTTCTCTTGAAAGTCAATTTCAAATGTGATATTTGAAATGTTTACTTAAAAAAAAACTAAACCTTCTGCATATTTTCTTTGAATGCACAGAAATAGCCTGTATTGCACAGTGCCTGTTTTGGAGGTAGCAGTGTAAACTACTGTAATATAGCAAAACAAATATAAACTAAAATATATTATTTAAGGATTGAATCTTGCTTTGGTCGATTTCATGGGGTGATTAATTGAGCTGGTCTTGTAACAAATTCAATGAACTGCGAAAATGTAAAATATCATCAAGTGGTACATCTCCCTTCGCAAAATCATACGCACAGGCATTGTTAATCTGGTCAAATTCATCGGCAAATGAAACAGGTTACATTTGGTAGTTGCATTGAGTCGAACTTGAGTAGGAATTGAAATAAAATATATTATAAAGAAGTTGATTTCTGGAAGCCGTATTTTACTTTTGATCAAGCAACTTGAACCTCAGTATGAAATATGCATGTAACGTTAGTCCGAAATAACCATCTTCACTAGCCAAGGGCTACGATCCGGTAAGAGCCTCGCAAAATTGAAACATTCTCAACTCGTTCCATAAATTTCATATCAAATGGAAACTCATGTGAGATCCTCTATATGTTTTGGCCGCAGGGATATGAATAACAAGAAAGAGGATGTTCACAATAGGAAAATCGGAAATGTCCTACTGATCGTACAGCTCAAGAGAAAGCTGTCCTTTATTGTCACGTTGCAAGTAAACATCGAGTAAGCGACTGAGATAGAAGCGTGTGTAGTGTCCTTTATTTCAAGCTCAGCAGGGTATATACGATCGACATGGTCAATAAAAATTCATGTTATTTAAAAACAGTTCATCGTCTGTATATCTAAATGTAAAACTGGATGACAAGGTTATTGTTACCAGTTCTGATAAGCTCATCAAAAAAAAAAGAGGGCCATTGTTTGTTCCCGTAGGAAGGTCTGCTGTAACTCAACAAGTTATTTGTCAACCAGGAACTCAATCATCTTCGTATATTTTATTTTGGCCTTAGGTGTGCTTTTCACAGAATATGTTTCAAAATAATTTACACCCATATAATAACATCGCCGTTCGCCTTTCTTGGAAAAGAGACCTCTCATCATAAGAGAACGAAGGCGTTCTTTCAGTTTAGTATGAGGTATGGTAGTGTAAGGAATCGAAAGGCAAATGTTTTGATAGAAGAAACGTTTTTGAATATGAAGAGAGGATGTTCGAAGAATTCTTCAAAATCCACACCCATTAAAACATAATAAATGTATATATTGCGTTGGTCAACAGAACGCATATGCCTAGACAATCCTGATACTTAAACTACGCCCTGGAGCAGGTCTGTGACATGAAGTATAAAAGCAACATGAATATGCCACAGTGAAGACAAAACCGTCATTCGAACTTAAAAACGACAAAAGTAAAGGCAAATTATAAACAAATCTTCCTTTGGGCCCCGCCCTACAGCCCTTGGGGGTAGGGCTAGCCCAAAATTTTCAAAGTATCAAACTGTCAACTCAGGCTTATAATTCCAATCAAGTTATCAACATGTAATATTCAAAGCATCATTTGCCATTATAAACCATAATAAACTTTGCCACCCCTTCCCCAGGGGTAAACGCGAGACCCTAGGGTCATGAAATTCACAATTTTGATAGAACACCTTAAAACCCTTCCATCTATGAAGAGAATTTGATTCTACCATATCTGGTCTTGAGGTAAAGATTTGAAATTGCCGTCAATTCGATCCTTTTTGGCCCCATCCATCAGCCCCGGAGGTCAGTCAGGGCTGATATGAGCATACAATCAAACTGCTATCCAATACTGATAATGCTAACCCAAATTGAATTACTTCCAATGGAAATTAAACAAATGTTGGTGCAAAATGTGATTTCCCTATATAAACTATAGTAAAGTTTACACCTCTCCAGGGGGTAACGTGAGACCACAGGGTCATGAAATTCACAATTTTGGTAAAGCACCTTAAGACCCTTCCATCTATGAAGAGTATTTGATTCTACCATATCTGGGTCTTCAGAAGAAGATTTTTTTTTAAATTTTAGCCGATTCGACCCTTTTTGGCCCCATCCATCAGCCCCGGAGGTCAGTCAGGGCTGATATGAGCATACAATCAAACTGCTATCCAAAACTGATAATGCTAACCCAAATTGAATTACTTCTAATGGAAATTAAACAAATGTTGGTCCGAAATGTAATTTTCCCTATAAAAACTATAGTAAAGTTTACCCCCTCTCCAGGGGGTAACGTAAGACCCCAGGGTCATGAAATTAACAATTTTGGTAAAGCACCTTAAGACCCTTCAAACTATGAAGAGTATTTAATTCAACCATATCTGAATCTTGACAAGAAGATTTTTGAAATTTTAGTCAATTTGACCCTTTTTGGCCCCACCCCTCAGGCCCCTGGGGGCTGGGGACCATATGATTCACAATTTCGCTTGACCTTTGGCCATGGAAAGTTTCTGCAATATTCGAAAAAGTCGAAATTGTGAATTGTTTACGGACGCACGACGGACGCCGCACGATGGACGACGGACTACGACGGACAAAAGGCGATCGCAATAGGTCACTTGAGACTTTGTCTCAGGTGACCTAAAAAGATTGACATTGATATATAATGTATCTCAAGGAAATAAAATGTTCATCATTTTGATCATTAAAGCAACTACAATACTTGTCCAGTCTTTATCAACCTACATCTCTTGAAATCTTGCTTGGCGTGTTTTTACCTTAATCAGTTGAAATCTATCACAGAAATCGTCGTATTCGGGGGAAACCCTAAAATACCGAATCAACCGTGCAATGTAAACATCTTAGGTTGTGAAAACAGTGTTTTACTATCAAGAAAGGGAAGGTTCATGAACAGAGACACGAAATCGTCACATTTATATATAAGGTTAGTAGTAAGCCGTTCCTGTCGATCATGATGTAAACTTGAATTACTTTTGTTGTATCCATGCCATTCGGGCGTGAATTCATTTTAGCTAAGACGTCCTACTATATCATTTATGTAATGACACAACTTTGTTCAATCGTATCTTATTGGGAAGACATACACCACACTGGCCTTTTAATAACACTTTTCTCGAATGTGACAGAAATTATCAAGAAACGAGAGGGTGTTCATAGACTTTGCCTGTTAACCAATTCCTTCTTTATGATTTGAGCAATAAAATATTCTGATTTGAAATGAAAAATGGCAGAGAAGTGAGGTTGTATTCATTCGTCATTTATTCGTTAATAGTAGAAACATGACATGACTTATATATTCCTGATTAATTACTGGGAACGTTTTGTTCCTTTGGTGGATAGCTTGTGATAAATCGCGCCTACATTAACTGTTTGATAAATGTAATTGGTCAGAAAATGTGTTCGAAGAAGAGAAAGATCATAACACGAGCTATGTATCACAAAAGTTTATTAAGCTTTTACAATAGGTATGTGAAGTTCAGTAATACATTTAAGCACTGTCCTCTTTCTACCGAACTCCGAAAGTTTTTTTAATTTCAATATTCTAATATCAGTAATTTCGACGCACTGCAATCATCATATCTTTGTACTACCATCCAATAAAAAGTATCCATTAGTATTAGTCTATCAAATAAAAATACATTTGTTATATTCACACCGAATAAAAATTTACCTATCATATGAAATAAACAAAAAAAATAAAAAATAAACAACAATAAAGATACACATCTAATGAAGCAAGTACAGAACGAAAACATACAGTTATCATATGAAATATAGACTATTATAATAAGCAATAATAGGTAGAAACTAATAAAGATACATGGACAATAATACTACTTTTTCACAATATGAAAACCATGAATATTTTGTATATCCGTGATCGAAAAAGAGGAATCCGAAGTATCTTTCATTTCAAGTTCTAGGGAAATGATATTAAAAAAGTGTTCGGAAATTATTATTGTTAAAAGCAAAACATCTCAATGTTCCTGGAATGTACAATCAAAACAGTTAGTTAAAAGATTAATATCGAATGCCCATTCTGTAACGTTTCCTACATTCACAGGGATGTTAGAATATATACATATTATTGTGTTTTTTTTCCTACCAAATCCAACAAAGACAATGTCATTATCAATCAAATTAATTATTATAGGAAAATACCATGTTTCTCACGTTTTAACCAGAACTTGGGTGTTTGGAAGATTTTATTGACAACAAGATAGCGGGTTATTTGTCATTGTAGGAGAGTTCTGACGTCCGAGTGACGTTGTTAAATTGTACGCTAAGAGGTATATACTTCCTTTTGATCATATGCATTTTACGCTAAAAGGTATATATTTTCTAAGGTCTCAATCTTTCTAAATAACCATTATATTGTTCACATGGTCATATATAGATATAATTGCCATAACTACTGAGTGAGTTGGTTGTGGTCGGATCATTTTTAATGTATGTAAACGGGTCTTTCACAGCAATGTTATGTAACATGTTAAATGAGAAGCATTTTAACATAGACTATATCAATACAAATTGTTGATATAGTCTATGTGACATGTTTTGAGCATCTTTGCTCAAAATACTTTTAATTTTATCAATTTCAAAATTAAGAGAAAAACTGCTTTATTTTAAACTCAATTATAAGAATTATGTTCCATTATACATAGGTCTGAGAGCTATGTTTCATCATTCGTCGAAACATGTTTCATGACCGAATTTCATCCTCCAAGCGCATTGAGGAATTGGTGCACTCACACATTAAAAATGATCCGACTACAACCAAGCCCCTTCTTTATCAACAGTAGTTAATACCAATTTAAATTTCAAACTTGATGGCCCCTGGTTGAATAGTGCATTATAATTTATTTTTGGCATACTGCATCCATTACCTAATTTTAATGTGCAATCACCTGTTCATCTTAGTGCTATATGATGTATCATGAAACTCATTTCACAGCACCATGTATAATAATCCATGTCTTTCTGTTCCATATAAAATAAAAACATAGGTGAAACGTTAAAGAAAGTTTTATAAAACCATTTGCTGCATCTATACATGCATTTTCATCCTTGTTGCCTATTCTACCAGTAATGAGTACAATAGACAAAATGGCCATATGGTACACTTAATGTTTACCTTGACTGTCGATTTGCGTCCACGTAATAATTATTTAAACATGTGCCGACTTACTTTGTATTTACCATGAAAAGACAACTTCATTTACATGCTGACGTCATGAAGTCTTACGTTGATGATTTTCGGCCAGACTCAGTATGTCGCTGTTCTAACATGCACGATATGATGACATTAATTATCGATGCTATTTGTTATGGGTGAAATTATTACGACACAGGGACAATGTTATAACGAAAATAGTATGACGAAAGGGATACTCGAATGCATCAGAGTTCTGTTTATGCCATTCGTGGTTCAAGCAGACGGCTTTGTCATTCGGCGAAATGTTGAAAAGAAAAATTTCTTCTTAGCGGCCATTTCTCTAGCGGCAGCTAGCCTACGCAAGCGTGCCTGCCTACTTTTGACCAGCTTTGCGAACATCCAACACCTCCTAACAGAGAATGCGGTGCGGTACATCAATGGGCAAAAGAAGGACTTCTTGTACACGTTAGCTACATCCGAAACTTGCCGTTTCCCCAAAGCCATGACATCGGCTATCGTCTTCACAGGCTTGAACCCAGGTTTAGGAACATTATTTGCCTGCGTTGTGATGCCATTATTGAAGACAGCTGAGATGTTTTCCAGGATACTTAAAGTTTCCAACAGTTCAAATTTAGTTTGCGGATCGTTCTCAAGCATTTCGTGTGTAATGTTTTCGACGAAAGTTTTTAACGTTTCAAGTATTTTTGCCATCTTCATTACCGAGCTAAGATTGTCAATGGTTACGTTCCGCAACAGGTCTGCAGTTTGATTTCTGAGGATGTCGACACCAGCAACAGGGTGAAATTCTGTCCTGGGTTTAGATTTTATAGTCTGTTCACCTACAATCGTTGTGGTCTTTTCAAGATAATCTTGCTGTTTCTGTGTCAATTCCATCGGGGACACATATGTTACGCCAAGCGCAGGCGACATTTTGTCCCCTTCGACAAATTCGTTGTATGACGGGTTGTTAGCTCCCGTATATTTCATCATGAGGAATACTGCTGGAATTTTACCCAGGGGTGTGTGGCCATGTTCCTCAACAAATGGCGATAAAAGATCAGCTTCAACCAGAGGTCGTCCGGGAAAGTTTCCAGTCTGGTGATGCTGGATGTCGTCTACAGTTGGTCTTTCTTTGGCATCTCCGTAAATGCTTCGTATCATGAGAATAGTAAAGTGTACCAAAACTGGTGTAGGCACCTTGAGCATCTGCAGGCAAATACAAAGTTAAATAAATAAATACGAGATATGTTTCTAAATAAATCATGAATACTTCATTATTGGTTTGCTTCCTAGGAACTGAATTATATTCAATTTCAAAAACATCTCTTATTTCATTCATCTTTTTAAATTATCCTAAATACATTTACACTGGTACATTAAATAATACAACGAAACATAGGTTATGTACAATTAAATTTAATAATACTAAGTAAAAAACAATCAACTATCAACGCCATCGGTCTTACCTTTGCGTTATCAGTGATCTGTCGTCCTTCCAATCTTTGAGTAAAGTGCGGTTATGTGGTAAGTACTTCTGTTCGTCAACCCAGCATGTACTGACGCATTTATGATAAATCTGGCTTTTATAATGTACCACTGCTGTACACAATCTAGTTTTCACAGTTACGTGTGGTTCGCAGCGGTTTGTGTCATGGCGTGATTGCCGACGTGCTTAAAAACAGCTTTCAGTAAAAGGGAAGGTTAATACTTCTAAGTGAAGATACATGTATATCTTAGTGGCAATTATATTCAACTTGATATCGGTTTATTCATTGATGTCTTGGTTTATTGATTTGTCGAAAATCAAGAAAAAGAAGAAAACTGCGCTCGATTGGTTTTATTAAACGTTGTACGCAGAGTAGGTCGAGTTTCTTAATTAGCATATTTGATACTGCGTATAACCACCTTTTTCACAGAAGAGCAGCGTTGGGGCGCCGTAGCATTGAATTATGATTGCATTATTATTCTACCAAATCCAACAAAGACATTGTCTATCAAATTAATTATTATAGGAAAATACCATGTTTCTCACGTTTAACCAGAACTTGGGTGATAGCGGTATATTTGTTCAACAGTCCCATATTCTAATTTGAAGTAAGAATTTAAATCTTTTCTTAATTGTGGGAAAATTCTGACGTCAGAGTGACGTTGCTAAATTAGCTTTTAATTGAATGGTGTGAAGTGTTAAATTTATTTAATATCCTTTTGATCAGAAGCAAAGATAAAACGAACGCTAATGCCTATCTTTTAGATATCTAAATAGTGATAACCTCCTGTGTGAAAACAATACTAATTCCAATAATTTCCATGAGAACGTTTCAATTATCAAATTTCACATTGTTGACTACACACATCGGAGTGTCGCATTTTGCACGTCTAGTAAAGCGTCTACAGGACGATGACTATGTGTTCATAATAAAGTTTTCGTGTGTTGGTGCAGTTCTATGCACGAGAAAGACCGATGTTATATTTGGGATTGATAGAAGTGTGTTCAGTAATATACCTCTTATTTTTGATACACAATTTTCAAGAATGTGCCTAAGTAACAACAAGCTTGGCACACAGGGACATGATAATTTGTTATAGCTATATTTGGACCTAAACTTAGGTGTTCAGAGGTATGTTACATGTGTTAGGGGTTTAGATCGACTTTCGGTATAAATGACACCCCAATGATCATCGACTTTCTGTAAAAATGACACCCCCAATGATCATATATACTCGTATATATGATCATTGGGGGTGTGACGAAAGTCGATCTAAACCCGTAACACATGTAAAATTACCCTGAACACCTTAGTTTAGGTCCAAATATAGCTGTAACAAATTCACATTTCCCTGTGAGTCAGTTGCAGAATGGCAGCCGGTTGACAGGTAATGCGATTGTTATACCCTGCGAGACCCATATTCTCGTAACTAGGCATGGACAAACTAAAATGTCGATAATTCTTTAGAAATGATAGTTGGAAGTTATAGGAAAGATCTCAAAACCAGGATATTTTTTTTGTAACCTCAATTCAAAGCTTTTTAACTTGCACTGTCAGCTTTATGCTCGCCGGTCCTTACGACTACTTCAGCACAGCAAGACCTTGTATTACAAGCCATCCGGAGGTCTGACAAAGGAAGGAGTGTCTCGAGACTCCGACAATTAGGAATATCTACTGTTGTACTTAACTGTTAGCGTTATTAATGTGATGAAAATGTATTGCTTGAATAGAGCAGTCTTAATTTTGACAGCTTTTTATATGAAAATTTGTTTTAAGGTCACCCGAGACAAAGTCTCAAGTGACCTATTGCGATCGCCTTTTGTCCGTCGTCGTCCGTCGTGCGTCCGTAAACAATTTACATTTTCGGCTTCTTCTCCAAAACCCCTGAACCAATTTCAATGAAATTTTGCAGAAACCTTCCAAGGCCAAAGGTCAACAAAAACAGTTGCCGGTTTGGTCCCCGGCCCCCAGGGGCCTGAGGGGCGGGGCCAAAAAGGGTCAAATTGACTAAAATTTCAAAAATCTTCTTCTTAAGACCCAGATATGGTAGAATCAAATACTCTTCATAGATGGAAGGGTCTTAAGGTGCTTTACCAAAATTGTGAATTTCTTGACCCTGGGGTCTCATGTTTTCCTCTGGGGAGGGGGTAAACTTTACTAAAGTTTATATAGGGAAATCACATTTTTGACCAACATTTGTTTAATTGCCATTGGAGGTAATTCAGTTTAGGTTAGCATTATCAGTATTGGGTAGCAGTTTGATGGTATGCACATATGAGCCCTGACTGACCCCTCGGGGCTATTGGGTGGGGCCAAAAAGGGTTGAATTGACAGAAATTTCAAAAATCTTCTTCTCAAGACCCAGATATGGTAGAATCAAACACTCTTCATAGATGGAAGGGTCTTAAGGTGCTCTACCAAAATTGTGAATTTTATGACCCTGGGGTCTCACGTGTACCCCTGGGGAGGGGGTAAACTTTACTATAGTTATATAGGGAAATCACATTTTTGACCATCATTTGTTAAATTTTTATTGGAAGTAATTCAATTTGGGTTAGCATTATCAGTACTGGATAGCAGTTTGATGGTATGCACATATAAGCCCTGACTGACCCCCAGGGCTGATGGGTGGGGCCAAAAAGGGTTGAATTGACTGAAATTTCAAAAAGAAATCTTCTCAAAGCCCCAGATATGATAGAATCAAACACTCTTCATAGATGGAAGGGTCTTAAGGTTTATGACCCCAGGGTCTCGCGTTTACCCCTGGGGAAGGAGGGGCAAAATGTACTATGGTTTATAATGGCAAATGATACTTTGAATATTACATGTTAATAACTTGATTGGAATAACCCTGAGTTGACAGTTTGATACTTTGAAAATTTTGAGCCAGCCCTACCCCCAAGGGCTGTAGGGTGGGGCCCAAAGGAGTCAGTGTGCTAAAATTTCTTCATTTTCCTTGTTTAGAATCAGAGGTGCTAGTTTCAAATACTTTTTAGTCTTTAATCTGTATGCTAGATATTGAATAAGGTGGTTTTATTGTTTTTTGTCACTGAATAACATTTCTGATCGTGTTAAAAACAAAATCAACTCTCTGTATAAATATATCAGGTGACCGTTAAGGCCCATGGGCCTCTTGTTGAGACGTTAATGTACCAATGTTGCTAGATTTCAATATCCGTTCACTGCTGAATATTAAAATATGTAGAGCTGATTTTGACTGTTTCGGTTTTTGAAATGTGATGTTAGTGTAAATGAAGAACTGGCTGTTTTATATTTGAAATATGTGTATTTGTTAGATTGTGTTTTATTTTGTGATTTAATAAATGCAATGTGAATGAAGTATAATGTAATGTATCGATAGATGTGACTGTAAACTGGTAATATGTAGTGATGGTATCATGTCTGTGTGGTATGTTATGTAACTTATGTATCTATTTACCAATTTCTCTTGCAAGCAAAAGATAAGATATATTGTCTATTAATTTGTTTACAAAGAGTCCGTCATGATTAGGATATCACTTGGTAGGTATTCTACTCTAAAATGTTATATCACAGAAATGTTATTCTGTGTTAGTCGATTTAGAGAAAGTCCACAGGAGGTGTTGACCTTTCTATGATTCCGAGCATGTGCAAAGTTCCGTTAGTCAACCAATCCCACTTACGTGGGCGGGAATCTCACTCGAATTTCTATAAATGGCCCGACGACTAGCTAGGGCTGCGAGTAGCCATGAAGCGCACTCGTGATCAGAAAAGTTTAGCGTTGTTATTCACGAACCTCTAAAATTAACTTCTTACTATTCACGAAGATATCACAGAAATGTTATTCTGTGATAGTCAATTTAGAGAAAGTCCACAGGAGGTGTTGACCTTTCTATTTTTCCGAGTATGTGCAAAGTTCCGTTAGTCAACCAATCCCACTTACGTGGGCGGGAATCTCACTCGAATTTCTATAAATGTGTTTATAGTGCGTCATCGGACTATGTTTGAGCGGAACTGTGTTGACCTACTTTCATGAATAATAATGTTAAGAAAAAAGCATTTTAATGTTGAAATAACATCGAAAAAAACAGAAGCAGGGAAGACAATTCTGATTACCAAATAATAATAAGATTTTTTGTTATCGCAATGAATACCCTAGTGTCGACAACACCGTCATTCGAACTTAAAATCGACGAAACTAGAGCAAATGTGAACAAGGATAAATTTTAATATCCTTAAAAAGTACAAAGACAACAAAACCTAAGGTTTCGGAGGTTAAGCATTTTTTATTTCATCGACGGCACCAAATGCAAATCAAGGTAAAATCTTAAGGAACATAATTGAAGACGACGATATTCTTAACAAAGCATGATGGTTACCTGGGAACTTGCCATTAGGCTTTATCAGCCTGCATCTCTCGAACCCCTGTGCTGTAAGCTTGTCAGTATTCGATACGTAAATCATGATATTCTGCGATCAAATCTGTGAAAACCGCATCATGTAAACACCATAAGTTGGGGAATTATGAATGTTACTAGGAATAGCCAAGATCGTCACGTTTGTCATAGTACAGTCAATTAGTAGAAAGCCATCACCGTTGGTCATGTTTTAAGCAAAATCAATCTATATATAGTGCCTGTAGTATCCTTGATTTCAAATTCAGGAGGAGTATACTCGTTCGACATTGTCAGTAAAACGGTATGGCGCAATTGTCTCTGTTTAGATCTAAACATGACCAACAATAAATTCAAATATTATATATTCTATTTTGGCAAATCAAGATACCTAACTTGGACCTAGTATATCTCGATGTCCATAGTCAGTAAAAAAAACTGAAATATGTGCCGTACATAATTTTTACCGACCGCCAAAGGAGGAGGCATGTCTCCGTTACCTGTCCTGATAAGCTTTTCGATAATATCAGCCCCATGTAAAAACAAGTCTTTTGAGAGAGGGATATAGCGAGTCTCCATGAGTATGCACAACAATCGGCTTGAAAATAACGTCACATCGCTATGCTACACCGAACACGCCTGTTGCGGCGATTTTTTTAAAGATATGCAACACCTGCTCGTAGATAGACCAGCTGTACATGGCCATTGACTTACTCTGCATCCACTTGTTGTAAGGCATGTTACAATCAATCTTTGATAAGTATCTACACCATATTGTCAGAAACCAGCATCCACTCATGGGTATATCTTCTGCAACTAAAGTATTACCGGCGTTTAAACCACAAAATTGTTCCTAGTATTGCTACATCTAATTGCAAAAAGGTCTGATTCACTCCATCATGAATTCTTGCTGCAACGAACTTGTAGATTGGCTTGCAACATCTTTTGTGACCTTTTGTTTAAAAGCTTGCTGCAAAGCACTTTTGAAAGGTCAAAAACTGTTTTAGAAGTTTAAAATGTGATTTACGTAAAACTGTGTGAACAATCACGTGGCTTTTGTTGTGTAGGTCGTGTGTGCTTCTCTAATAAACGTTAACTCCATAATAGAACCATTGTTACATTTGCTTTATAGGTATTCTTTTCTTCTTGCATTGTCGTATGTACACGCCTCCAGATAACAATATTACTGCTGTTGTTTAGGTAGTGTTTGCGTCTCTCTTGACCTACGGTTCAACCACCTTCACCCAGGATTTAAAAACTTTAATTTTGTAGGTTACGATATTGCATTTAGATATCTTAGTTGATTAAAAACTAATACAATGTAGTCTCAAAAGCGCAGAACGTAAAAACAAGTGTCCCTGGGGCCTAAATAGCTCATCTGGAATATTGTTACTTGATGCCAATCAATTTTACATACGGTTATGGGGTGATAATCCTAACTGTTTCCATGTTATGCAAGTCCACAGGGACGAGTCCAGACCCTGGAGCTAATCATGGCAAAAAAAAGTGTTTTCATTACTTTATGCCAAGAAATAGTACATTCGGTTATCAGGTTGAGATTTTAACCGTTTCAACTTTGTGACCCAGGGGCAACGCCAGACCTCCGAGAAATCATGGTAGCAAGGGTTAATTTCCTTTCAAATACCTAGCGATTCTATATATGATAATAGGATGGGGATCTCAACTGTTTATGTTATGACACGGAATAAATCCAAGTGACAGGGCAAGACCCCTGAATCAATCCTGACATCACGATTTGTATTCATCACTTTAAGCCCAGCAATCATATATGTACTAAATATTATTGTGGTGATATGTTTTTATGTTGAAATTTGTGGACTAAGCCCCTGGGGTATGGTATGACCTCAGAGCCAGGCCTGTTAGCATGGGTGTATTCATCTCGTCATACCCACTATATGTGTATGGTGGGGATTTTAAGGAGTACAGCTTTTCATCTAAAATTCCTCTATGGGGGCCCCAACCCTCTGGCTCCAGAGGCTGCAATATCTTCAACTATATAGCAGATGATCCATTTTCCTCAGATACATTTCAAACCAAATATGGTTACAATTTGTCCAGTTATTCAAGAGGAGTATGACTATGAAGCAAAAGGGGTTCCACCCCATTCCATTATATAAAATTTGATTCTCTAGTCCCAAGAATGCAACATGTCAAGTTTTATTGAAATCTGGTGAGTTGTTCAGAAGGAACCAGGTCTTTCAGACCAGGCGCTAAAAAAGATATGAACACACAACAGCCATTAAGTCAATGATGGGAAGTCAAATTTATTTCCAAAAAACGAATTAAATTCATTACATCACACGATTATGTCAAGAGGACTGATTGCAGTTTAGGCTGCCATAGTATCCTGATTATTAACCTCTCTGAGGATCCATGTACCATGCATGACTATATCTTTGATAACTCATATCTGGAAAGAAAACCAAACCTTGCAGGACTTCTTTGAAAAAATAATAAAGATGAAATAAACAAAATATCATCAACAATAGTGTTCCAGTGTAAAAATTCAGCAGGACAGTGATTTGAACCCTGGACCTCAGATCGTTATACTGTCGCTCTAACCGTGTCTCCCGGCCCTGGACCTCAGATCGTTATCCTGTCGCTCTAACCGTGTCTCCCGGCCCTGGACTTCAGATCGTTATACTGTCGCTCTAACCGTGTCTCCCGCCCCTGGACCTCAGATCGTTATACTGTCGCTCTAACCATGTCTCCCGGCCCTGGACCGCAGATCGTTATACTGTCGCGCTAACCGTTTCTCCCGGCCCTGGACCTCAGATCGTTATACTGTCGCTCTAACCACTACAGTTTTGCCTCAAATGGAACAGAGAACCTTGAAGAACACAAATGCAAATGAGTCATTGCAAATAATACAAATTTGTTCAAAGAATACTTGTGCCTAACTTTTATACGAAGTTTTAATGATATGAAGATTTTCTTGAAACAGTGACTCTGAGTGCACTAATACAAATGAAAAATTGAAGTCATATGCCAGATACACATAAACAGATGATGTTTAAACCAACAAATCCAAGGCAATCAAGACACTGAGGGACTGCTTGTCTGAACAAGATTGTGTTTATGGTCAAACTGATATTACAGTGTACTACCAACATTTCCTGTCAGGGTGATTCTAAGATGCCCCCTCCCACCTCCTGTATACCCCCCCTTCCCTTCTCTTCCAGTATCCCTTCCTAATTTCCAGGATGTTCCCAAACTTCACTTCTGATTCCAGTATATGCACCAGCAGCGAGTATCATGGATTCATGCGGCAATCCAGCATTTTACTACATGACTTTAAAGACAAAGAGAGTTATAACAAATACATTACATTCACACCTCATCAAACCAAGGGTTGATCTGTCATTCCTTTCTGTAACTAATAGAATCTCTAAACCCTGTAAAGGATTGAGATTAGTGTCAGTGTACCTTATATCTGGACAAACTTCAAAACAATTTTTAATATTATAGTCCTGAAATTACAAACAATTATTCCTGTACTGACTGTGAGTTGAACATTCCTCATATCTGTCCTGGGGATTTATTGGATTAATCACATGTTAATTCAAATTTTCTAATAAACATTTGTTTTTTACAATCTGCAGAAACATGGGTGTTTTTATGTACACCATCTGTGAGTTATCTTGATATATCGCAGGCACGAATATGTATCTTCAGGCTTATAATACATGAAACATCAAACATACAATGTTTACCTTAATGAGATATCAAGTTCAAGACCTTGTAATCTCTGTCCTCCTTACATCAACTTGTCAATCATTTCACTGTCCAATAAGCGTACAATAATGACAATTTATACAGCGGCAATAATTTTTTAAGAATCAAAATCTCACAGAAGACACAAATTATCTACCAACAACTCAACATAGTATCCAACTTTACAATGACATGACTAACAGTTTTAGTGAAATTTCATAATGCAAAATCTGATAATTTGAAAGCCTGGTGTGCAGGCACTTTCTTGTATTCAAGAATCATATAGAGATAATTTCTCTTGATTTTTTTTTTATAAAAGTTATGGTTTGGTGTATAAGACAACCATAAGTGCTGTTTCAATCACTGTCCTCCGCGGCAGACTTAGCTGGTGACTCGCCACCACTTCCTGACCCCGCTGGTGATCCTGGAGCAGAACCAGCCTCACTACCACTTTTTGACCTTGATCTTCGACCTCCGTCAGACTCACTACCAGATCCACTTTTTCTCCCTCCATCAGACTCGCTCCCTGACCTTCGTGGTGAACCTTTCTCTGAACCAGACCCAGAGACTGAGCCTCGTCCAGAACGTGAACTCTTACGTGATCGTCCGCTGTCTGAGCCTGAGCCAGAACGTCTTTCATTGTCTGAGCCGCTACCCTCACCACTGCTGGCAGAGGAGAGAATTCGCCGATTCCTTCCAACACCGTCCTCCTTCTCAGAGTCACTGCCACTGTATCAACATCACATACACAATCAATAAACATTACGCCAAGTATCAGATATCTGTGTCTATATAAGTCATCAGGGTTTTCTATTTGGGTGTTTACGTTATACAAGTCACAAATTAAATATTATGCAGGTCTTTACAGAACACCTGTTAAACAAGGGGCACGACTAATAAGTCTCTTAGAAATTAAGTTGGTTCTACTGTCGCAAAATATTAATAAAATCCAGTCTATTGATTATTGATACTTATTTACACAGTAACAAATCCTGCTTTATTGCCAATTCCAATGGTGTGAAGATTTAAGTAAAGGATATACCGTATATGCTTGGTGTTATTTCAAACTGAAAAAGTATTGCCACAATCAAAATTCCATTCATTTGAAATAAGAATAAAAGCTAAACAAACATACGGATCATCAATTCGGAGTCGCCTTGCTCCTTCTGAGTCGGACCCTTCACTGGAGGATATCATCTCCTTGGAGACCACCTTTCTTCGCTGTTTTGCTGTGAGTCCATCCTCATCCAATTTCTTCTTTGATCCCATTTCCTTCCTTCCCCTTCGTTTCCTTGCTGGACGGTCATCATCATCAGCATCGCTGTCATCTCCTCCTCCTCTCCTTGACCTACTTTAAAAAAAGAGGTAGGTGAGAAGGGAACATAAATCATTGAAGAATGTTAAAAATAAATGCTTTACAGGATGTACAAACATATTCACTTCTCATTCACCAGTCACATCTTGGTTCTGTGAAACATATATACCACAAGTCTAACGACACTTACTTTCCTCCTCCCCTCTTGCGTTTCTTCTTGCCACGATCTCTGTCCCCTTCACCATCAGACCCGCTGTCAAACCTCTTTTTCTTTTTCCTCCTCGGTGCTTCATCCCCACTGTCCGATAGGATCTCGCCATCATCATTGTGCTTCTTTTTCTGCAGTTTAAAGTAACCATGATTTAGGACAATATACTACTAATACAGCCTCTAATGTGACCCTTCCCTTCCTGTATCCTTAACCATTGACCCTTTGAGTTTCTATTAACTCCCTTATGTGTCCTGTATCATTCTTTATTATAAAATACAGGCTATTTCCGTGCAATATTGCCATTCAATAAAAACGATATAGCACACGTACAATAAATATGCAAATGAGTCTTGTCACCGTGGGAAACAGGTCATAATCCTACGCACTACAACTTCTACATTTGTAAACAAAATGGCTGACCGAATTACTGTTTGCATTGATAGCAGAGGCAGGGGCACTGGGAGAATAAAATTAACAAACAAGTTTAATAAATTCAATATTATATAAACACGAGTGTTAGCTTCACACAAATTCAACACCTGCATGCTGAAATTCCACTTGAACTTCTCCGACATACACACAATCAATGGAGAACACGTGTAACCGGTCAATTTCATCAGTGTTCCAGTTTCATGGCGGATTCCACAATATATTTTCTGGCTCAGTGACAGGCGGAAACATCGAGGTTCACATTCACCAACAACCCTCGCCAAAGAAATGTGCCTGTGTTATAGAGAGTGACAATCACTCCAGTCCCTGTAAACTTTTAAAAAGTGCAGACTTTGATGTTTATTGTGATGACCTTTACCTTGACAGTGCACGTGCCGTTGTGCCAAATATGTGACGTCACTGTTATTTTTCGTAAACGCCAATTCGTTGAATGGTTTTTGTATAAAAAATGATTATTAATGTTGTAATGATAATGATTAAAACATTAGTTGATGAAGAAAACCTAAATGATTGTTCATTGAAAAGGTTCTCGGGAAGAAGTTTCTAAAACTATTTTTTGTGGCGCAGCGAGCTCCAAACAAAATGCATGTAATGCGTCCTTTCGTCAGCCATCGGTACAAAGTATATAAAGGAGACGCTTCAAGAAAAAGAGTGTTTCACAAATTATGTAATAAATAGAATCTAACACTCCTGTTCATGTAATATTGAATTTATTAAACTCGTTTATTAACTTAATGGAAATTAATAAACTCGTTCAATAAATTCAATATTACATGAACACTCGTGTCAGATTCTCTATTTACTGAATATGTGCTGTACCATTTCCTTTACCTTAATGGGCCCCTTTCCTTTCCTTCACCCTAATGGGCCCCTTATTTTTCATCAATCCTTATGTAAACCCTTACCCTTCCCCCACTTTTCCGGGGTTTATCCTCAATATCTGGCTCCAGGGCAATTTTCTTTGCCTTCTCTACAATCTTTGCTCGTTCCTCCATCATACGGCGACCCTTCTCCACCCTGACCTTTTGCTTTTCTTCCTGGAAATGAAAACATCGCTCTATTAGCACTGTTATAACTGTAAAACAGACCCTCACTCAAACAGAAAACAACATCAAGTAATAAGACTACTCAAAATGTGTTCTTTTTCAGTCACCTCTGGTTTAAATCAAACTAGTTAGTGTTATATAGATTCTTTTTCTTGTTGTTGTAAGTAAGCATTTTCTTGTCACCGAGTTTGCAGGCATTCTTACCAACAGGAGTTTACAACACTAACTAAAAATATGCTACAAGACATTTCGATGAGACACACATTATTGCACTTGTATAGAGCCTAGGCACTTTGAGCATGTCCCAGGCTAATAACTGAAAGTTGTACTGGAGGATCCTTTTTTCCATAACAGGCCAAACACTAGATCATTCAAATGTAGTTTTTCACACATATAGTAACCTCCCCTTAATTTTGTTTTGGATTTTACTGTAGCGAGACTAGGCTGGACAAATAACATTGACCAGGTAGTTCATTTGATCGGAGGTCCAGGGTTTGAGAATCCTGATCCAGCGTCATGGAGTTTTCACACTATTTTATATTCTTTCTTTTCAATTCTTTCATCTTTGTTTTTTTTCATAAAAAGTCTGAGAGGTATAGTTTTCTTTTCAGGAATGATATCTAAGCCATAGTCTTGACAGAATAACAGTTTTCAATACATGGATACAGTTTCTGGCAGTGGTAATGGACCTTTAAGATACCAAAAGAAAGGAATGAAATTACTTTGGACCAGCATCACAATAACGGTGCTCCTTTCGTCACTGGATATTATCAGAGTTACCTCATCTTGACGATGTTTCTCTCGGATAGCCTCTCTCTCTTCCTCGTGTCGCTTTCTCATTTCCCGTTCTGCTTCGTCAATCTTCCGCGCTCGTGCTACATGATATTGAGCTTGACTGAGCAAATCGGAACATTGTCTGAAACATTTCAATGGTCATACTGTAATGATTGAAATGTTTTGGGGAATGTATGATAAAGGTAACAGCATACAAGGCAGAGATTCATAAAATAACAAGGCATACCATTTCACATTCAGGCAAACACAGTCAAGGGCAGTTTCATAAGTCAAGTTGTGGTGTGACCAACACTATGCTTTTTGAACCTTCAGGTGTTTTAATCCTTCACAATGTAATAATTAAGTTGTTTAACATGATTTTTCACTCACATGAGTACAAGTCTAAATCAGAAGCCACAGTGGATCTACAGATCAGCATGAGAAGTACGAACAATTGTTGGAAACCTCATAAAGAACATTTGTACCAAGTTTGGAGTCGTTCTTGAGAGGGAAGTGAAAATGTCTCAGCCAATCAGAGACCAGGGCAGCCATCATGAATTTATATAACATTAGGCACTCAATGTAAAAACACTTGTTTGGGTTCTTATTAAGAACATTTGTACAATTTTGAGAAGAAATTGAAAACGTCTCAGTGAATCAGAGGCTAGGGCAACCATCTTGAATTTTCAGACTGGCACATCAAGTAAGAATACCTGTTGGGAACCTTATAAGGAACATTGTTCAAGTTTTAAGTGGTTCTGAAGAAGAAATTGAAAATATAAATTGTTTATGCATGATGACACAGACTGATGGCAATAGTTCACATGATTAATCATGGGAACTAAAGATGTACTGTTGTAGAACTTCATCATTCTAGACAATTTCAATTGCAATATAAAATGTAAGGAAAATAAAAAAATTGCATTGATGAAAAAATGGGAAGTACTGTAGGAATCTTCATAGTCGCCCTTAGTAAAAGGGTACAATAGAACAAATATGCATCTTTCTTTGCTCCTTAGATAGGGCAAAGAGCCCTTAACTAAAATGACATTTCCACATTCATCCTAAAATTTTGTGTTCCTGATATATTGAGAATGATTCTGATGAATAGATCTGATTTCCAAATGGATAGATAGTACATTAAAATGCATGGACACTTAAAAAAGAAATGTGTTTTGAAAAGAGTATACTAGAAAATGTAAATAAGATGAGCCTGCTCAATTCAGTGAGGTTGAAATATATTCCAATTGAGTGAAGCACAATTTAGTGAGGTTAAAATATATTCCAATTGAGTGAAGCACCAGCCTATTGAGCCAGCCTTTCCAGTAGTGCAAATTATGCAGATCTTGCGTGAGCTTGAAAAGTTATAGATCACTTATTTAGATATAGAAACAATTATTGAGATTGAGATTTCCATCAATAACACACAAAATTGATTATTTTATAAGTTAATCAAGTTTTCACTTCAATGGGGAAATTTTAGAAAAAAATAGCTACTTGAGCCTTGTTTAAATATGAACAACTAAGGGCAGTAGATGCTCAGAAAAGTTATTGTAATATGGTTTGTTAAAATTTGTTGAAAGACTAATTTAAAAAGAGTCAAGTGTAAGCCTTGGGAGATAGGTTCTATCCCTTCACTACATACTTCATCCTGCCTACTCATTTCCCTCTTCACTACATACTTCATCCTGCCTACTCATTTTCCTCTTCACTACATACTTCCACCTGCCTACTCATTTTCCTCTTCACTACATACTTCATCCTGCCTACTCATTTTTCTCTTCACTACATACTTCATCCTGCCTACTCATTTTCCTCTTCACTACATACTTCATCCTGCCTGCTCATTTTCCTCTTCACTACATACTTCGTCCTGCCTACTCATTTTCCTCTTCACTACATACTTCATCCTGCCTACTCATTTTCCTATCTTTTCTTCGACTGTTGGTTAACCGAACCACTAGTGAAGCGGATGTAAAACAACTCAAACAAACAAACAACTAGATTCCAGCACGGGTAGCTGGAGGAGAGATGATTGGCTCCAACATTGTGTGGAGACAAGGAAGGCCAACAGCTGTAGGACGCCAAGAAGGAGTAAAGGGCAATCTAAAATTATGTGTACTCTGTGTGCATGAAATGTAGAACTGGAAGATTTCATGTTGTCGCGGTTGAACATTATTTAACAAAGAATAATGGAGTGTCAATTAAACTCAAAGTAACCAGAACCTGTGTTACAGGGATTCTAGCCATCAATGAAGGAGTGTCATTTTTAAACCAAAGTAATTTACTGTTGCAAATTAAAGTCCTCAATGTATCTTTGTTGTGATAGTAACCAAGGTCATGACACAGATGTCATGCCACGACACAAGTTCATCTGACCCTTTGGTCTAGAAGGTGAGCTAAAAAGTATTCAAATTGCTTTGAGCAATTGTGTGGTAATCCAATTTTATAAAGCACATACCTAGCTTCTGCCTCGGCTTGAGCCAGATCAAACTTCATCCGGTCTCCATGTTGACTGAGGTAACTGAAGTACCTGCAATGGAAATTAATTAACCAAACAATGTAAGTATATCCTAAAATATCAGTTAAAAAGATCATAATATACACAATCCCTTTATTTCAACAGCCAACTAACTGGTTTGAGTGACTTACTTATGAGCAAGTTCCAGATCACGGACAGCACACAGGACAGTCTTAAGGCTGCTCTTCTCGTCTTTCAGTATAGAGGTGGCTAACTTCTGTTGTACCAGGGCAATATTGTACAGTAGTACAGTGTCACTGGGGGAAACATGGCGTGCCTGAAAATATGCCATTGTAAGTATTATAGTGTCACTGGGGGAAACATGGCGTGCCTGAAAATATGTCAGTGTAAGTATTATAGTGTCACTGCGGGAAACATGGCGTGCCTGAAATATGTGTATTCCATCTTTGCATATTGCAGAGTTATCTTCTCTTGTGAGCAGGTATTGATTTGTGTGAGAAAATTACGTTGTTTTCTCACAAATTGATGACTCTCAAAAACAAATGACGTAACAATCAATACCTGCTCACAAGAGAAGATAACCCTGCAATACGAAAAGACAGAATAAAGTATCACTGAGGGAAACAAGGCATGCCTTAAATATGTGTATAGAGTATCACTGGGGGGAACATGGTGTGACTGAAATATGCGTAAAGACTGAAGTATCACTGGGGGAAACATGGCGTGCCTGAAATATGTGTATTCTATCTTTACATATTGCAGAGTTATCTTCTCCTGTGAGCAGGTATTGATTTGTGTGAGAAAAATACGTTGTTTTCTCACAAATTGACGACTCTCAAAAACAAATGACGTAACAATCAATACCTGCTCACAAGAGAAGATAACTCTGCAATACGAAAAGACGGAATAAAGTATCGCTGGGGGAAACAAGGCATGCCTTAAATATGTGTATAGAGTATCACTGGGGGGAACATGGTGTGCCTGAAATATGCGTAAAGACTGAAGTATCACTGGGGGAAACATGGCGTGCCTGAAATATGTCAGTGTAAGTATTATAGTGGCACTGGGGGAAACATGACGTGCCTGAAAATGTCAGTGTAAGTATTATAGTGGCACTGGGGAAAACATGACGTGTCTGAAAATGTCAGTGTAAGTACTATAGTGGCACTAGGGGAAATGTGTATAAAGTATCACTGGGGGAAACATGGCGTGCCTGAAATATGTTAGTGTAAGTATTATAGTGGCACTGGGGGGAACATGACATGCCTGAAAATGTCGGTGTAAGCATTATAGTGGCACTAGGGGAAACATGACGTGCCTGAAAATATGTCAGTGTAAGTATAATAGTGGCACTGGGGGAAACATGACGTGCCTGAAATATATCAGTGTAAGTATTATAGTGGCACTACATGACGTGCCTGAAATATGTGTAAAGACTGAAGAATCACTGGGGTAACCATGGCGTGCCTGAAATATGTCAGTGTAAGTATTATAGTGGCACTTGGGGAAACATGACGTGCCTAAAAATATGTCGGTGTAAGTATTATAGTGGCACTAGGGGAAACATGACGTGCCTGAAAATATGTGTATAAAGTATCACTGGGGGAAACATGGTGTGCCTGAAATATGTGTATAAAGTATCACTGGAGGAAACATGGCGTGCCTGAAATATGTGTATAGAGTAAAGTATCACTGGGGGAAACATGGCGTGCCTGAAATATTTCAGTGTAAGTATTATAATGGCACTTGGGGAAACATGGCTTGCCTGAAATATGTGTATAGAGTTAAGCGTCACAGGGGGAAACGTCTCACACCTCAAATAGTTCAGGAGCACATAGTCAGAAATGTGCCATGCCTGAAATATTTGGGTGTAAGAATAATAGTATGATATAACCTACCTTAAGCAGGATGTTCTTACACTCCCGCAGGCGGCCACACTTGTAGTAGGCTCTGGCCAGGTAAACCATCACCTCCATGTTGTGGTACTTGTAAAACTTCTTGAGGCAGTTTTCATACTGAAAGTAAAACATCAAACATTCTCATATTGTTAGAAATATTGTCAAGATTGTCACATTTTCTAACAAACAGATGCATCTTAAAATTTCACTCCAAGGCCACTTTGCACCTGGAATAAATGAAAGTAATGATTTTAACAAATTTGAAAGTAAACCCATAAATTTGCTATGTCTGATTTTCAACCCTGCTGATCTGATTGAATATTTTTCTAGCAGGAGAACTTAATATTGTAATATTGAGAAACGATCTTAACCTGAATAAACATCTGCTTTATCTCACAACTAAATATCAACCAGGGACTCCTCCGATTCATATGATGTACTGATTGCAGCGTTGGACTACTTTTCGTTTTAAACTGTGGGAGTATGCACGCACTCATTTCAGTACCCGCACACATTTCGGTACCTAAAACAAACTGTTCTGGTACTTTTATAATTTATAGATGATTGTTGTATGGTAATACAACTTTTTTCGCATAACGGACATAATTCTATATATGTAAACAAAGGAGACACCTATCACCTTCAAACTTGCTTTTATACCCAAACTGCTTCTCTTTTTATCTGAAATCTGCTTTTTAAATAAACCTAGAAGATGAATGTAAACATTTCTCAACACTTATTGTACATTGGTTCTTTACCCCTGCATTTTATACGAACCAATTTTATAAGAAGGGGTATTTCCCGGAGACAAATCGCAATTCAACCTTAATCAGCTTTGCTGAAAAAGAATTTTTGCAGTAAGAGAGGAGGTAAATGAAATAAAGAGAACTTTTGAGTCTGCAGTAAACTTTGAGTCAACTTGAAAAGAGCAAGGCTGTGTTGGTGGGAAAGCCTCAAATAGACACATTTCAATATCAGTTCATATTCTCTACTACTCACCATCTGGACAGCAGCCACAAACTGTTTCTGCTCCACATAGATATGGGCGATGTTCAGCCAAACATCACAAAAGTCTGCAGTTGCCTCACGTACCTGGGCAAAAACATCACGAGACTCATTGATGCACCCCTTGTGGGCAAGGACACATCCTACAATAAACACAAATACAGGTGAACTACAATGCCAGTCACAACATAATGACAATTCATCGGTGCTACAGCAAACAACCATAGTCTGATACACATTCTACAAAAGACATTTTTTTGGCAACACATGCAAAGGAATCGCTAAGAACCCTAGAAAACTAAGGATAACTTCTTTCCTAGAGAGGGTGTATGTTACTCTGGTAAAATACTAGCCGCTTCCTACAAACTCGGATTGGGAAGGCTTGTAAACTATAGTTCCTAGTTCAACTCCTAGCAGAGGCATTGAACAAATAATGTTTCAAAGCCTGGACCTGTGATCAATATACTTTTGCTCTAACCAACTGAGTGTTCTGGTCAATGGCAGTGGCCTTGTCCTGTCTGGGTTCAGTGGCCTTGTCCTGTCAGGGTACAGTGGCCTTGTCCTGTCAAGGTACAGTTGCCTTGTCCTGACAGGGTACAGTAGCCGTGTCCTGTCAGGGTACAGGGGCCTTGTCCTGTCAAGGTACAGTGGGCTTGTCCTGTCAGGTTACAGTGGCCTTGTCCTTTCACGGTACAGTGGCCTTGTCCTGTGAGGGTACAGTGGCCTTGTCCGGTCAGGGTACAGTGGCCTTTTCCTGTCAGGGTCCAGTGGCCTTGTCCTGTCAGGGTACAGTGGCCTTGTCCTGTCAAGGTACAGTGGCCTTGTCCTAACAGGGTACAGTGGCCTTGTCCTGTCAGGGTACAATGGCCTTGTCCTGTCAGGGTACAGTGGCCTTGTCCTGTCAGGGTACAGTTATAAACAAAATGAATTTAAGGGGAAGTTAATGTATGTATGAACAAGTAGTGGATTTTCTATTGTTTTGTCTGCAGTGGGATTGAGATTCTCAAATGTTGATTTCTTTTGATGCTTTAAAGATAGAGTAGCTATGAAAGTCTTCCATCAGTTCCAGTGAGTGATGACCGATATGAATGATATCTAATGGAATGAGTTGATTTTGAACTATTTCTTTCGGAGAGTGGATAATAATTCAAAATTAACTCTCAAGTAATAATCAACAAGGCAAAGTACTTTGAGCAATCCACAGTCCCTAAACTCTTACCAAACTTCAGTACCAAATATGAACAAAGGTTCTTACTAGTATTCAGGCCACACGATTTGATTTCTATATCAATAATTCTCCATTCTGAGACCTACTGGCATAAAAAATATGGCAATTGCAAATAACATTATAAGAGTTAATTATGCCTGATACAAAGTGACACCATATACAAAGTGACGTGCAGTGAACAAATGGGCCATAACTCTGTAGCATAAAGAGGTTCTAACATACAATTGGAGATATGCCCCACACTAAAGGGCGATAACTCTGTAGCATAAAGAGGTACCAACATCCAATTGGAGATATGCCCCACACTAAAGGGCCATAACTCTGTAGCATAAAGAGGTACCAACATACAATTGGAGATATGCCCCACACTAAAGGGCCATAACTCTGTAGCATAAATAGGTTCTAACATACAATTGGAGATATGCCCCACACTAAAGGGCCATAACTTTGTAGCATAAAGAGGTATTAACATACAATTGGAGATATGCCCCACACTAAAGGGCCATAACTCTGTAGCATAAAGAGGTATTAACATACAATTGTAGATTTGCCCCAGACTAATTGATAAAATGACTGACAGATGGTTGGAATGCAAACCTACCAGGTATAATCCCCTGTGATAGTACAAATAGAGGACTACTAATCATTAGCTGAATATCATGTTTCTCCAATACCACCAAATAAACCATGCTCACTGCCCAGTCCACATATTGTACTGTCCAATGATATTCATTATCTTTGATAAATGTACTATTGATTTCAATTATCAAATCTGCACTCTTTTAACAGTCAAGGGATCTGTACATTAAAAAATCCTTTACTTGTTTACATAATATTGAGATAAATAATACATCTGTATTTAGGTTCCCTTTAATGTTTAAAAACATACATAGGAATTATTGTTAAACATTTTTGGCAATTGTATCAGGCACCCTTGGCAATTATAAGAATGATGATTTGTTTGTGCTTGATAGAGACCCTTTATTGAAAACAAGATATCAGATTTGTGTAAATACCCATTTTTACACATGAGACATTCCATTGTAATATAGAGGTTCAACAACTCATGACTGTTTATTTAGTTCATTTTCTACATTTTAAAAGAAAATCAGCTATTGTGCCTTTTTTTTCCAATTGAAAACTAACAATTATTAGATAAACATTGACACAAGTTGTGGCATGACTTTATCAAGCGATCCACATAGTCAAAGTTGTTTTGCAAACAAGTCAGGTTATGAGGAATATGAGATGACCTTTCTAAATAGGCAGAAAGGAAACAGACATGCTTCAAGCTCTTTTCAATGTTGTTTTAAAAAAAAAATCAACAATTTGGCATTGTTCAATTTTATTTAATTCTGAGTCTTGATAAAGCTAGCCATTTGTATCAAGAAGTATCCACTACGATTCAACATCACAGATGTCCATAATGGAGGACAAACCTTAAAACTGCCATATCCCAGGCTACTAGCCGGTGGTCTATGTGGAAGGTAGTGACAAACACCTCAGGTATCTAAGGCTGTTTCTTCTCTTGAGTGTTTAGTTTTACAATGCAATATGAAATGTAGTGATCTGCTTTAACAAAGTTGCTACAGAAGATAACAGAATTGCAGTGGATCATACCTGCTAACCCCTGAATCTCCAAATGGGGGTCATGACCCCCATTGGGAAATTCTGTAGGGGTGATAACGGTCGACACAATTATCGTGTCAAATATAATAATTTGCCACGTGACAGCATATGACATATGTTGTGTCTTCTGGTAAGATTGAAACCAAAAGATATCTCTGCAAACAAGTTTTTTTTTCACCACTGAAAATTCAAACTGATGAAAAATGCTATTTTATATGAAAGTATGAAGTTGAGTCCACTCTATATATGCAAAATGAACTTTGTCATGATCAAAGTTTATTTTAATGTGATTTAAATTACTGTGGATGATTTAATTTTTATTATCATGAGCAGAATATGTCGAAGGTAAGGCTAAATAAAGAATGTTGATCCTACCTACCCTAATTTATTGTGCCTACCCTAAACATTTATTGGCAAATTTCAAGGAAACACTGTTCAAGTTAAGATCACTCTTCTATATGAACCTTAAAAAAATAAAAGATAAATTTATTAACTATACCTACCCTTAATTTTTCAGACATGAACTTTGATTTGATTTAGACAAGTGTCATGTACATCAAGATAACAAATATAGTAAAACAAGAAGTTTTTAGCTACACATTTGTTAGAAACATTATTTTCTTCACTAAAAAACTCAATATTCATGTTTTTAAAACAAATATCACTTTAAGTTTTTCTAATTTAAATATAATTTACTAGGGCTTCTATAAAACAGGAATCAAACATGCCTTTTTGTTTTGCCTAATTTAATGGTGTACATAATCAATTATAAAACAAGGCTAATTTAATCTAAACAAAACTAAACAGAGAGGAGGGGATAATCTCCACTGGAATACAAAGTGTGGGCAAGACAGAACAATTAAAACACAATTTCGTAATAGTTATGGTACTGGTATTTACATTTCCAGTTTAAACATGCCAATACAAAATTGATTTATCTTTTTTTCCTAATTATATATTTGAATGAATAGCATACTTGAATTTTGACAATGTAATTTCTTTTTTCCTTAGACATGGATTTGCCATGTTATACGTGAGTAAAAACACATGTTTGCTTGTTCTGTACCGATATAACCTCATAGCCGGCTGTGATCAATATGTCCTAAAACAGATCCTACCACTCTAGCTACCTCTATATCCTTACAACCTCGCCCGACTAGGCATACTTAGTGCTAATTTAATACCAAGTCAAGCTTTCGTGGGACTTTGAAGTACTATTTGTGTTCTAATTACAGCTGTGGACAGGCGAGAAGGTGGAACTAGCTTATTTAGCTCAAAACATGGACAAATATTGTGAGTGTACTTGTCCCAACACTTCACGCCATCTTCAGTCCGTGTCAACTGGTGCATCGTTCACCGCAGGTGATGGGCCGTAAAATGAAAAACATTGCGAGGGGGTCGGCTTGTCGACCAAGTGTTGGGTATCTCCGATGATTGAGGTCAGGTTCGTTTGTCGCTGTTGACCCCAGTTCCCTAATGATATAATCCAGTTAGTGGTATTCCATTCCCTACCGGGAGCAGGCACCACAATGGAACAGAAAGAGCACCATTCATTGGCAAAGAATTACAGGACCCCTCATTGAAATAACCGTTTTATTATACACAACCCTCAGATCTATAGAACAGCGTTATATATCAAATAAACGCAGTCTGTTATTAAGGCACCCTACTGTTTAAGTGGGCTGAGCTTTTCACACCAATCAAGTGTTTATGTGAATAGGATCAATCAACAGTTATCAAAAAGTTGCCATTTGTTATTCAAAAAAGGCCACATACATCCTGACAATTGCACTTGCATTCTGCATTTAATAGTGGTTATTGGGGGCGGGGTTCCTCCCTGTCGTAGACAATGGTCCTTGAGCTGTGCTTTGTTTTGTGCAGGCCCACACCACGATTATGTACTAAATGATCCAACATGGGGCTCTCGAAGTCCAGCACCCACCAACAGGGTATTATTATCACACCTGCACACACACAACCATGATAAAGATAGCACCACACACAAACACATCATGGTAATTATGACATTTACCTCCAATAGCTTGATTAAATTGTCAGCTTACTGTATCAAGTTCTCAAGGTGTGAGATGCATAATTGATATTCTGATTTTAAGACACACCTTTGACCTTAAAACAAACATGACTGATTGATTATCAACCAACCCACTCATACTTCATGTTACAATAAAAATATCATCAGAAAAGAATTTTCAAATGAGACATTCGTTTTGATATTTGTTTCTACAATAAGGAGTGTCTATCGCAAATGGTATTTCCAGTACAAAAATGTAGCTGTGAAATGTATTTTGGGAAGTGACAGGGTGACAGGACTGATGTAGGGTTGTGAAGTCTATGTGTAGAAGTGACTGGGTGACAGGACTGATGTAGGGATGTGAAGTCTATGTGTAGAAGTGACTGGGTGACAGGACTGATGTAGAGATGTAAAGTCTGTGTAGAAGTGACTGGATGACAGGACTGATGTAGAGATGTAAAGTCTGTGTGTAGAAGTGACTGGGTGACAGGACTGATGTAGGGATGTGAAGTCTATGTGTAGAAGTGACTGGGTGACAGGACTGATGTAGGGATGTGAAGTCTATGTGTAGAAATGACTAGGTGACAGGACTGATGTAGGGTTGTGAAGTCTATGTGTAGAAGTGACTGGGTGACAGGACTGATGTAGGGATGTAAAGTCTATGTGTAGAAGTGACTGGGTGACAGGACTGATGTAGGGGTGTAAAGTCTGTGTGTGGAAGTGACTGGGTGACAGGACTGATGTAGGGATGCGAAGACTATGTGTAGAAGTGACTGGGTAACAGGACTGATGTAGGGATGTGAAGTCTATGTGTAGAAGTGACTGGGTAACAGGACTGATGTAAGGATGTGAAGTCTATGTGTAGAAGTGACTGGGTGACAGGACTGATGTAGGGATTTAAAGTCTATGTGTAGAAGTGACTGGGTGACTGGACTGAGGGAGGGAAGTCTGTTTGTAGAAGTGACTGGGTGACAGGGCTGATGTAGGGATGTGAAGTCTATGTGTAGAAGTGACTGGGTGACTGGACTGAGGGTGTGAAGTCTGTTTGTAGAAGTGACTGGGTGACAGGACTGATGTAGGGATGTAAAGTCTGTGTGTAGAAGTGACTGGGTGACAGGACTGATGTAGGGATGTGAAGTCTATGTGCGGAAGTGACTGGGTGACAGGACTGATGTAGGGATGTGAAGTCTGTGTTTAGAAGTGACTAGGTGAGAGGACTGATGTAGGGGTGTAAAGTCTGTGTGAAGAAGTGACTGGGTGACAGGACTGATGTAGGGATGTGAAGTCTATGTGTGGAAGTGACTGGGTGACAGGACTGATGTAGGTATGTGAAGTCTGTGTGTAGAAGTGACTAGGTGACAGGACTGATGTAGGGGGGTAAAGTCTGTGTTAAGAAGTGACTGGGTGACAGGACTGATGTAGGTGTGTAAAGTCTGTGAGTGGAAGTGACTGGGTGACAGGACTGATGTAGGGATGTAAAGTCTATGTGTAGAAGTGACTGGGTGACAGGACTGATGTAGGGATGTGAAGTCTGTGTGTGGAAGTGACTGGGTGACAGGACTGATGTAGGTATGTGAAGTCTGTGTGTAGAAGTGACTAGGTGACAGGACTGATGTAGGAGTGTTAAGTCTGTGTGTAGAAGTGACTAGGTGACAGGACTGATGTAGGGGTGTAAAGTCTGTGTGTGGAAGTGACTAGGTGACAGGACTGATGTAGGGGTGTAAAGTCTGTGTGTGAAAGTGACTGGGTGACAGGACTGATGTAGGGATGTAAAGTCTGTGTGTAGAAGTGACTAGGTGACAGGACTGATGTAGGGGTGTAAAGTCTGTGTGTGAAAGTGACTAGGTGACAGGACTGATGTAGGGGTGTAAAGTCTGTGTGTAGAAGTGACTAGGTGACAGGACTGATGTAGGGGTGTAAAGTCTGTGTGTGGAAGTGACTAGGTGACAGGACTGATGTAGGGGTGTAAAGTCTGTGTGTGAAAGTGACTAGGTGACAGGACTGATGTAGGGATGTAAAGTCTGTGTGTAGAAGTGACTAGGTGACAGGACTGATGTAGGGGTGTAAAGTCTGTGTGTGGAAGTGACTAGGTGACAGGACTGATGTAGGGATATGAAGTCTGTGTGTAGAAGTGACTAGGTGAGAGGACTGATGTAGGGGTGTAAAGTCTGTGTGTAGAAGTGACTGGGTGACAGGACTTATGTAGGGATGTAAAGTCTGTGTGTGGAAGTGACTGGGTGACAGGACTGATGTAGGGGTGTTAAGTCTGTGTGTAGAAGTGACTGGGTGACAGGACTGATGAAGGGATGTGAAGTCCGTGTGTGGAAGTGACCGTATTGACAAACAATACAAATCCCTCACTCAGTTATAGCTTGACAAAGGGACCAGTCAGTATTGAAACAATGTGACACATTTAATACCTACAATGTTTTTTCTGGTCACTACATTTGTGTAATTTGGTCAGATATTACCCTTGTAATGTGTGATGTGTCATTGATAGGCCTACATATTAAAGTTGTATAACAGGACGTCATATGTGATGTGTCATTGATAGGCCTACATATTAAAGTTGTATACCAGGACATCATGTGCCAGTGATATGCCTACGTAATAAAGTTGTATAACAGGACGTCATCTGTGATGTGCCATTGATAGGCTTACATATTTAAGTTGTATTACAGGACATCATGTGTGATGTGCCATTGATAGGCCTACATATTAAAGTTGTATAACAGGACGTCATGTGTGATATGTCATTGATAGGCCTACATAATTAAGTTGTATAACAGGACGTCATGTGTGATATGTCATTGATAGGCCTACGTAATTAAGTTGTATAACAGGACGTCATCTGTGATGTGCCAGTGATATGCCTACGTAATAAAGTTGTATAACAGGACGTCATGTGCCAGTGATAGGCCTACGTAATAAAGTTGTATAACAGGTTGTCATGTGTGATGTGCCAGTGATAGGCCCACGTAATAAAGTTGTATAACAGGATGTCATGTGTGATGTGCCAGTGATAGGCCTACGTAATAAAGTTGTATAACAGGTCGTCATGTGTGATGTGTCATTGATAGGCCTACGTAATTAATAAAGTTGTATAACAGGATGTCATGTGTGATGTGCCAGTGATAGGCCTACACAATAAAGTTTTATATTTACATTTGCTATGCATCCTTCCATTGCAATGCATTAAGAAGGCAGATGTTGTTATGAGAAAATAACAAGATTTGCTAGTGTGAATTATTTGCTTAAAAAACTGTTTGAAATAACTGGAGAAAGCATAACTACTCTATCAAAATGTAAATATAAGTAATGATTATTTGAGCAAATATTGCTATGGTCCTATAACACACATTTCTATTGCTGGCAAACTTACATAAATCCCTACCGAGCTTTATTAAGTTTGTCATCAATAGCAATGTGTGTTATAGGACCATAACAACATTTGCTAAAAACATTCATAGCTTAAAAATAACCGGATGTCATCTCTGTGTTGTGCTCACCTAACCAGCTGCCTACAATTCCTTCACAGTTTGGTTTTTATACCTGGATATATCAGCTTGTTGTTTTAGAAATATTACATGCAGTTGCTTTAGCCTGGTTTTCTTACACAAGTTGTCATGTGTTGGTGTCCTGAATGTTGAAGATCCTTCGTGTATCTAAACTGTTACTTGATAATGTTTCTATAGAGACTTAATGATGTTATCATGAACACAGAAATTTTCTGCAAGTGCATTAATTGCCTAAAACATATTCACAATTTTTCTATGCATTTATATAATACACAGATTTTTTTCCCCCCTTTTAATGTTTATCATTGATGTTCAAGTAATATTTTGTAACCCTTATTGAAATGTAAGTGTTTAATTAGTCCTGGAAACTGTAAATAATATCAACCATTAGAAATAATATCTTGGTTTCATTTGATAAAATTCATATATGGCGGTATGGAAAATTTAAAAATAAAATGAAAAGCAATTCAAAAAATACCTTTAGATGGTTGCCACTTAAAAAAGAAATCAGTTGTGAGCCCTGTGGAGCCTCACTATGTAAACATAGATCCATTAACTACAGGAGAGGTCAGAAATACTATTGCATTTTTGTTGCATCAAAGCTGCCTAATTTAATGGCTGAATGAGGGGGTGAATGAGGGACTTCAAAGACGTTATGAGGACAAAAGATCAAAGTATCGGATTTCTGCGGGCAGCGAGTACAGATCTATTGACCCTCCCTAACACCTAAGCCCCTTCACGGAAGGCCTTGAAATTGAACAAATGTTCTAAACTTTTTCTTTTTACGTGTATCATTTTAATTAATATTTTCTAACACTTTTCAACACGTTAAAGCACGTGACCCATTTTGAAATCTATAATACTAAAAATTCCATTATCTCATTCACACATAGAATACAATGGATTATTTTAATAATCTGTCATTCAAGTATAAGACTTCAATACCACACTAGAACGGCTCAATCTGAAGACATCCCTGCACATGTGCTGATATCACAGAAGCTGACGATATTATTGAGAATCGTCAAAACTTCAGTCACACTCAGAAAACTGTTGTTAAAAAGTGATGTGAAATGAAGTGAGATAGTTTGTATAATTACTGGATACACTGCGGCACAAGTTATGTTAGTCCGTATGACATGCACATAACCCTACGGAAGATGGTGCACTCATGCATGAGCAAGCTACAACGCTAGTGACATCTTGTTTTTGGTGTTACGACTATGGACATTTTGGACCTCCACTTCAACTGCCAAGTTTCTCTGCGATCCAAACAGTCAAAGCTTGCTTTCTACCCAGATTCATATCGCGGATTTGACACTTGGCCGTCACAGACTCACATGTCTACCTTCATGGACACAGACCATCATCGGAACCGCCACCGCAATGCCATGTATCCTGACCACAGCAGCTTCCACCCGCTTGAAGGTCATTATGACCTTCAACATGTATCCACAGCACAAAGTGACCATTGGTCAGCCTACAACTACGCACTCCATCCATACTACCATGGATACGGCCAACAGGAGGCTGTTGAGGTGTTTCAGCCCTCACCACTTGTAGTTACCCCTCAGCAGTATTATCCTAGTTGGCATCTGCCATATGGATCAGATTCTGGTCACCACGGAAATCATGATCACTATGGCCAGATTTATTATCAGACCAGGGACTCGGTCTTGTATCCCAGTGTTGACCGCCCACCTGTGGCCAGTGACCGTCAGTATAACCCGGACATAAACTCTGACCAGTTTACCAACTATGCAACATCTCAGGATGACCTTGGAGAGTCAGGTCAAAGTCAGTACAGAAGTGACTACAGTGTGGAAAATAAAGCATGTGTCCAGTCTGGGAAAGACAATATGGCTGCCACTGCAACTGTAAAAAGGGTGCCGAACACCAGGGATACACACCAGCGAGTGACCGCAGCAGCAGCCCCTAACACTAACGTTACCTCGTTCTACAGTAAAAGTACACCAAAACATCCCCATGAGGATATCTACAACGTGGACATTAGAATGCAGGAACAGCCATACATAATGCCAACAAAAAGTGCTGCTTGTGACAGACCAAGTGTGTTCCAGATGTCCAACCCCGGACATGGTGACCGGACTAATGTGTTCCAATTATCCAGCCATGTCAGGAAACAGGAACGCAAGATGAAGAAGATGTTGCAAGAATTACAAAAAACAGACATTACTAAGGCAACACAATTACTGGAATTTTTCCAATTCAATATGGCTGTATTACAGCAACAATATGACCGATACAGAAAGGATGGATGTGACATCACAGGTCAAAGGTTAACACAGGGCGACTTTGATTTCCAGGTCCAGCGTATCATACAACAGGTTCATCAGAAGATCAGTGTTAGTGGCTACAGACAACTGGACAGTCACAAGCCTACGGGTGGTGGGGAGGTCCGAAAGACACGCCTCCTGCCCAAACATGCGGTCAAGACATTGGATACATGGTTCGAAGAGAACCTAAGTAACCCCTATCCGTCTCGGGACCAGACACTACATATAGCCCTGGACTGTGGTCTGTCAATAGAACAGGTACGAAAGTGGTTCGCAAACAAACGCAATCGGTCTCGGAATAACAAACTCTACAAGTAAACAGTGTATTAACTGGTTTTAATATCAGTTCATTTTTTAGTTAAACCATAAGCCCTACAGGTAAATGTCATTTTCATACTAGATTGTCAATTAATTTCATAATTCTTTGTATTCATTTTTCATACCCAGGTAAATGATTCTACGTGTCACATTATAAATTAGTAAATCAACATGGTTTTATCTTGTTTTTACACAATAAAGAAATTACATCTTTTACCATTTTTAAATTCAATTTTGTTTTAAATGTTGTTGAGAAGTGTCAACATATAACAAAGATTACAGTGCCCTGGTCATAAACTCCTGATTCCATTCATCTATAGCATTATTAACAAATAACAAGGTCAAATCAAGCTACTTTCATCTATATCTCATTTTGAATGTCATGTTTGTAATGTAGGATTTTTGTAGGTATTTATAAATAAAAGCTGAAAAATTCAATGATGACAAGTATTAAGTTTACAAAACTACATTAAGAAAAGATAAAGCAAGGAAATGGCAGAGCAGTTCCCACTTGACGACATTTCAATCTTTTGCTTACAAAAGGGATTGAACTATGGAATTGGAATTCTACCTGTTTTTTTAATTAACAAATCTTCTGCATAGATTTCACTCCATACACAATACCTGGAATCCTCCCATAAATAAGTATGTTCATACTTATTCTTTCAGCATTTTTTTTTTTATTATAGGGCATATAATGGGATCAATAATGAACTGATGTTACAAGTTTGCAAATAACAATTTTATTTATAGTAATGCTTGTTTCAAGACATATAAATAAATCTTCAAAAGGATTTTTTTTCAAACTAAATTGCATTTTTTTCTGTTGAAATTATTTGATTTGCGATGATTTTCAAATCTAGAACAAAATGATAATTATTTAATTTTAATTCTAACTAGACAACAGCTGTACATGTTATCAACACGTCTCAGATAAACTTCTGTTTATTGCAAACCCAATAAATTACACTAAATTATTCATTGTTCCTCTACTATGAGATCCAACAGTTTTAAATGGGAAACACATCAAGTAAACAATTACGCTATGAAATGACTGAAACAATAGGAAAGATATATATATATAGTATTACTGTACTACCGTCTCTGTCAGATCTTCTAATATTAATGATTTTTAATAAAAGTAGAAACGATTTTTGTAAATATTTTTTATGTTTTAACTTGCCAGCTCCACACAAAATGAATTACCAAAGTTTGAATTTAATACTTTCAAACATGTTAAATGTAAGTAAATTAAACATTTTGCAGGTCAAATATTCCTCACTTTCAATTTTCTATGGGTAGCTATTCTTGGACTAGTCACAGAGCAAATAATAAACTTCACGATTGCTTATGTCATTAGTGTGAATATATTAATATCTTTTGTGTCGAGTGCATTATCTATAAATTTCTAAACTCATAATACTGCTTAGAAGCTTGGTTTTTACCTCCAAAACTTTGCAAGTGATAAAAGAAAGTTATTTTGATCCCAGATATGTCATAACAATTCATTAGGCTTTAAATTGGTTTTTGATAATTGTTGTTCAATCATTTTTTTTTTAAATTAATTATTTTGACCTGATGTAGCAGATGCTGTTTAAATTTCTGGCACCCCCACCCCCACAAAAGTACAACAGATAGAGCACCCAACTTAAAGTTATAACAATGTTAATTGGGCTTATTAATGGTTATAGTACTGGTCTGGAAAACCATCCCTAACAAGACAATGTAATGCTAAATGTTACCATTGGATAGGTAATTTAAGCCACTAGAATACCTATGTATTACTAGTTAACTCATTCACCCCTGAAATTTCATAATGAACTATTCCGACCTTTGAATTGGAAGAGTTCAAATGTGTCTTCAGGGGTGAATGAGTTAATTACTTATAATTATCATTATAATAAATAATGAGTAACAATTGTTTCCTTATTGTCTTGGTTGCTAACTACATCTCAAAATTCACTAATTAAAAACTAAATCATGAGCAACAAGACCACCCCAAGGGTTTTCTTCTTTTTGTGTTTACAAGTTTGTAAATAACACTTTTTTAAGGGTAATGTGCTCAACAAATTGTATCATTCTTCCATACTTTCAAAACAAATTAAGTAATTGTCAAGATGAAAATGTTCAAGCAGAGTTGTAAAAGTTTTCAGTGGCCATTGACTTTTATTTGATTTGCGACCATTTTCAATCAACGTTATTTATTTAATTTCAATAATTATGAAAATATATATGATTCCAATGTTCTTAAGTTAAATACAGAGTTCACTTATTGACAATTATATCAAACCAAATAAATTGTGAGTAACAAGAACAGGAGGATTTTCTCATCTTTGTGTTACAAACGGCAATCATTTGAATCACCAGTTTAGACTTTGGAGTTCATTTCTGGTATGATGGCAGTTTCCTCCATATATTAAAGAGAAATGCTAATTATTCAAATGTCTTAAAATTAGATAGAGAAAATTAAACAGAGAGAGGAAAATTGATTTTCCTTTTACGTTTTCAAATCTTTATGAAAACTACGAAAGGGGAAGTTTCTGTTCTTACTGCTTTTGTGCAGTGGACTTGATACTGGAAAACTTTCGCTCTGTCAAATATCCGCCCTTTGACAGTAAAATCCATTTTTGCCATATTGCCCTTCACATTAAATTACTATGTATATTATGTTGTTTACAAATGTTGGCTGTAATGATAAATTAGCCTTAATAAAGGAAGGCAAAACAGGCGAAAATTAAACTGCCAGGAACATTTCCCAGCCTACAGTATTCTCATTGCTGGTACAATGTCAGTATTTTGATGTGTCAATTTATGTTTACACATTACCTTCCTGATGTAGTTAATATAAAACTAGTGAAAATTTCCACAGCAAAAAAAAACCAGTATGAAAATTGCCACTAATTGAACAATGACATCAAGAACAATCACAAAAATGTATTTCTACAAAATATTTAAATGATATAGTATTCCTGAGGGTTATAAGATTAGAACATCGACACAATATTTACAAGTCAACATACTAGTTCAGTGCAAGTGAAGAGAATTTTTGTAGAGCTGTTTTTGTGTTAAAAACATGTTTTCTAAACAAAAACAAAAATGTCACCAAAAAATCCCAGAAAGATAGAATGTATTGCAAAAAAATGCTACATAGTAAGAAATCTGTGACAAAGGATTTTTTTTTTTATAGTTTATGAAAATATTAGATGGAAAAATTAGTGAAAAAGTTTTCATTAGTTTAAAGCATATTTATTGAAAATTGGTTTCTATTTTTGTCTCCCATGTCAGTTATTTCATCGCAGTACATTGTATTAAGTACCCCGTAAAGTACATTGTATTAAGTACCCCGTAAAGTACATTGTATTAAGTACCCTGTGAAGTACATTGTATTAAGTACCCCGTAAAGTACATTGTATTAAGTACCCCGTAAAGTACATTGTATTAAGTACCCCGTAAAGAACATTGTATTAAGTACCCTGTGAAGTACATTATATTAAGTACCCCGTGAAGTACATTGTATTAAGTACCCTGTGAAGTACATTATATAAGTACCCTGTGAAGTACATTATATTAAGTACCCTGTGAAGTACATTATATTAAGTACCCTGTGTTTCTTCTTTTTATTTTGGTAATTTCAGATGTATTGATAACCTTGTTTATCGCTAAATATCTTTACAGTAACAACTTAAAAAATCCTCATCAACAAATAACATTCATTCCATTTCTTCAAATAGGAAAACATTTATATTGATTTGATAAAACAATGTTCTAATATTTGATCCTCTAATATTTTATGTCAGTTACTATAATTATATTTTTCTTACATATTTCACTCTTGTTCAGATTATTAGCTTTATTTTGTAATCTTGGCTTCCTGAGATTAACATTGAATATGAAAATATATATCCGTTTTACATTTGGGACAGAAAAACAACCATTTGCTTGAACAGGCCCCCAAGAATTTTGTCTAAGAACATCAGCTCTGAGGATAATGTATGAATTGCTGTATAGCTATAGCATTGGGAGACTGATTATTATCTGTTAAATTTGGGAACCTATACAAATATTATATTCAGCTAAGTTCTGTTATATACATTTCTAGGTAATCTGAATACCTGTATAAACCTGGTATTCAACGAGGTTCTGCAGGACCACATAAAGTGAACCTGTACAATCTGGAAACCTGTATAAAACATACCTTCAACTAGATTCCATCGTATACAGTTCGATGTAAACTTAGCCATTAAAATTTTCACAACTTAAGCATTGTTCCCATCAGTGAATTTGTGAAGAAAGTTCAATATTCAACTGCAAGCTTACCAAACATGTACAACGCAGGACTATTGTAATGAAAATGATAAGGATTAGGGAGGTTGAGATTAAATTCATATCATATTTCATTTTCAAGAACACATTTATTTCAAGTACTGGTGGCTTACTTTGGCATAACTACCATTTATCCAATTTACCAAATAAAAAATTTGAACAATCTGTTGGTGTCAGGCAATGATAGGACTTAAACATGGTTAACTTGAACATCCACTGGGTCGCGGGTTTGATGACTATGTGGAGCAGTCACCAGGTACTGGCCACATGTTTTCTCCGGGCACTCCAGTCCCCTTGACCACTTGGCTTGTTCCTTGACCCCTCAACAACATCATTAACACAATCTAAGATTTCTTAGCAGTCACTAAACTTCACTGATACCATGTATACAGAGAAAAGCAAAACCAGGATTAAAATCTCCAGCACTGAGCAGGGACCTAAATCTCCAATAGTAATGGTCCTTTGGGCAAGTGGATTCGAAAAAGAACTTGCCTGGAGGTGAAATATACTGGTCAAAAACTATACATACTGCCATTAGTTTGTTTAATACCTTAGTCTTGTAACAGAAACATAGCTATTTTGCTTGTCTAATGTTTATTTATAAGTAATAAAACAGTACGCTGTCAATATGATGATATTCTATACAAAACTTTGCAATGGGACATGTGTTAACTACACAACGGGATAAAAACCTCCATCGGAGTCCAGCACTGAGATACTGCTATATTAATTACACATTAGGATAAAAACTTAACTTCACATCAGGATGAAAACAACCAACATAGGGATACTGCTATATTTACTACACATCAGGACAAAAACCTCCAACGGAGTCCAGCATTGAGATACTGCTATATTTATTACACATCAGGATAAAAACTTACTTCACATCAGGTTGAAAAAAACGAACATAGGGATACTGCTATATTTACTATACATCAGGATAAAAACCTCCAATGGAGTCCAGCACTGAGATACTGCTATATTTACTATACATCAGGATAAAAACCTCCAATGGAGTCCAGCACTGGGATACAAATGTGTTTACAACACATCAGGATAAAGACCTCAGATTTTTTTTTATTGGCCCAATTTGTCTATCATATGGTTGTTTGGAAGAAAGCATAAAACATTTCAATTCAAGATATTTTATTGTTTTCCAAAAGGATTTTTGACAACAGGCTAAAGCCTATATAAGTCTTCTCCAATTCCCATTACAGCATGTGATATCAAAAATGTACTATTTAAGAGTTTGAATAATTCTTGGAATAATGATTATTAAATTTAAGTTTGAAGAACTGTAACCACAGCTCACAACGATAAACACACATGATATACTTACACACATACATCTCTCTCACAACTCGAAATAGACACACATACAAATATAACGACTGTCAGTGTAAACACTCAAATGTAAGTAATAAATTATGCGCATAAAGTACATTAATAGGTAAAACTGGATTAACAATAGGAGGTTACGTAGGTGAAATTAGAAAATGTTGTAAAATGTACGAAGAGTCAGACTTACTAAAGTAATAACTACATCAGCCTTTCAGTACTAAGGATGTACAACGCTTATCATAATTAAGATTATTTACCCCATTTCTAAGCTGGCATAAAATAACATTAAGTTTACGAGACTGGCAATTTTATATATATCAATTACATCATCATCGTAGGAGGATGACATCTTATTTGATTTACGTTTAAAAGTAGACAAAGAGAGTGATTCAGTTATTTCCTTATTTAACCGATTCCATTTATTCATTGTGCAAGAGAAAAAGACTATTTTGAAAGATATTTCTTCTAGCAAATGGTATTTTAAAGTATCTTCGATCTCCTAAATTATAAGTATCATTTTGATTTGAATTAATAAATGGTTCAATTATTCCATAAAGATAATAAGGAGATAATATGGTTAATAGTTTTGTACATCAGTATGAGTCTGTGATTGCTTCTTCTAACTTGTAATTTGTCAAATTTCGTTTCATTATATAGTTTGTTATGTGATGTACTTTTACGCAGGCTAGTAATTAGTCTTATAGCTTCTAATTGAATATTTTCAATTTCATCAATTTGATTTAAAGAAAGTTATTCCAAACAATGCCAGCCTATTCTAATATAGGTCTATCAAAAAGATTTATACATTATTTCTAGAGTTTTTCTAATATAGGTCTAATAAAAGATTCAACTTTAAATTTTAACATTCGGAGAATATTCAATCTTGCATATGCTTTTTCACAAATCAGATTGATCTGTTCCATGTTCTGTATTAATTAAAATTTAGACCTAAGTGCTTATGAGATTCACTGTTGGTTATGATGTGATTATTAAAAGTGATAGGTGGATGGTGAATAATTCTTTTGGAAACGGTAAACCCTACTGATTTTTTAGACTTAAAATTAATTGGCCATTCATTAGCCCAATTATTAATTGATTCAAGATCATCATTTAAAATTTCACTAGCTGATAGTGGATCATTATCTACAATTAAATAAAGAAATGTATCATATGCAAAAAGGTTTATATTAGAAGTAACTTCACAAGTAATATCATTTATGAATAAAAGAAAAAAAAGGACCTAAAACTGAACCTTGGGGAACACCAGCTGTAATATATATCAGACTAGAGCTGTAACCTTCAAATATTACTTTTTGCAATCTATTAGTTAGTCAATTTTCAAACCAATTATATATATTACCAGAGATAGCATATTTGTTTATAAAACAACCCTCTATGCCAAACCCAGACATTTCTTGATACTGTAGTAAAGTGTGACTTTTACAATATCTTATTTACATATGCATTGTACATGTATAAATGAATTAGATAAATCAGTTTATGAGTATATGTGCGATTGTTATTTAGCATACATATTAACCAATTCTTATTTTTCATGTCTGAATATTTGGTGCTTAGCACAGAGCCATTTCATCATCATACTTTTTATATATACATATAGTATATGTTTTTATTACTGGTTTGTATACTTTTCTTGTTTTTTAGTTCCATGATTGATTTTCCCCAAGCTATGTGATTCTAATTTAATTACATCTGTTATCCACTTCATTTTATTTATTCCGTAAGCTTTTTGGCTTACAAGATACAGGACATATTTCACGAAATAAATGAACTACAGTTGGTACAAAGTTTATGCAGTTGTACAGTTGACAATTTGGTATATGCACACACATACACACGCAAACAGGCACGGACACAAGTGATGTATGTACACACGCATACACACACACATGATATATATAGAATACAAGTCCAGCACGGAGATATACCTATGTGTTTACAGTGATTCAGAAAAATCTAGCACCTTTACATCAATCATATATCACTGATGTGTATGTTTCAGTAGGTTGATGCACTTTTCCAAATAATGATGCAGGATTTTCTTAACCTACATTGACAGTTTGCACTAATATGTTAAGTTTTGAGAACATATCTCCTATGGTATAAACATTTTCAGATGACTGACTCTCGCTTTTTCTACTGCAAAAAAAATGAAAATATTTATATCTTGTTATTCCCAACAATTAAATCAGTTTCAATTTCCTAACACTTTATTGTAAATACAGTAATAAATACAGTATAACAGTACAGAGTTGAGAATGAAGAACTGGTATAAACAAAAGGATAAGAGAACAGTCTAAGTCTATATCAGTCTTCTCCTCAAATCTCATATAGTTGATCAACTACCAGACCAAACTAACAGAAGGGGGGAAATCACCACAACCCCAAATAAGTAATCAATAATAAATATTCTGGAGTTTTTTTCATGATTACTAGTATATTTGATGTATTACAGTATTTCCAAATCAATAAATCATTTTATAAAATCTACCAATTAAAGTGCTATCAAAAATCTCCTCTGGAAAAATAAACAAATTTTGTCAAATTAATGTAAAATAAATATTAAAAAATTAGATCAAATTAATGTAAAATAAATATTAAAAAAATATATCAATGAAATAAAAAACATTTATTCTAAAATATTTAATAACATTTCATTAATATCAGGTTTGTCTGGCTTTAGTAATTCAATTAAAATATTGATAATCCTCCCACACTCTTACATTTACATCATAGTGATCAGAAATGAGTTGTAATTACTTAAGCAAACACTTTCACCAACTCAGGGATGGGTTGCTGGCTCTCTTTTGTCCCATATACCAGGTAATAATGATCGTGAGGGACGCAGATAATGGCTCTAATTAAACAGGCCAAGCAGTAATCAGGGTCTGGCCTAACTTAGATGTGTGGGTGTGGCCGTGTGTATACAGATGAAGCCAGTCACTAGCTCACATATATTGTACCAGTACTCAGAACCAATTATTCAATCCAGAAAAAAATCCTGCCTCATTGTTTTCATAGATTTGCAAATTGAACAAATTAAATATTTGTCCTCGTGTGTATACAGTAAAAACTTTTATGCAACTCACTATATGAATTTCTCCAGACTTCAATACCTACAGTGCCACTAAACCATTTCTCAATCTCAAAACAAATTTTTGTCTTCATAATTTTGCAAACTCAAGAGTTAATTGCTTATGATAGGATTGTTTTTATATATCACTTTATTCTATTATTCATACAGTAGCCATACTGTATCAAAAGTAATTTTAAGGTCTTTTAAATTAACAAAGCAGTTTGAAGTCTAGTTTGAGACCATTTTATTTCTAACATTGTTTCTAACAAGTTTCACTTTTAATAAGCTTACAAATATCATACATCACCTTTTAATTCCAACTTTACCTTAATTAAATAGGATTTTTAATTAAAAATATTTTTGAAAAATAAGTACATAGCAATTATTATTTATAAAGACAGGTAAACATTTGACATGAAGATCAGGTTATATGGTATTCTCTACACTATATTGTTTATAAGAATAAAACAATTGTCATTGGTAGAACGAAAGCAGCTAAAACTAATACTACAAATTACTACACTTCTGCATAAACCCTATTATACACACTTCACCTGTAATTTGTATTCACATATACTTCAACTTGCAATGATGTAAACGCTCTGGAATAAACATGCATGCAAGTGTTAAATTTGTGTACAAGTCTCTTTGAGAATGAACGAAGAATTAAATCTCTCACAAAAATACAATGACTTACAGTAGTAGTTCTGGTTCAATGCAAGTACATTTGTATCTAATTCGGCTGGAAATCTGATATTGAAGCAAATATGGAGTACCCTATGTTATGTAAGTTACTTATGACAATCCACTCACAAGTTATTCATGTACTTTTCAAATCATCATGTTGCAGATACTTTTTTCAGATTTATATATCTTACTATCAAAGAGAAATGACAACAAGTATTAGTCCTACCTACGGCCTGTTATGTCACCCATACTGTTTTGGGACACTTGACCTAAATTTTCCCTCAATCTTATGAGCCTTACAGAATTGATCTAAAAGTTTTTATTTATTAAGGCTCTCATGCAATCATGTAGCAATGCAGTCTTTTTTTTAAGTAAAATTATATTTTTATAACTGCTGTCCTTTACAAAAGGCACTTTCGGGGGAAATGTTAAGAGTACATCTTTTAGCTTAAATATCATCTGTTAAGTTACAATTATTCAACACAATTTCTTATATAGTCAGTAATACATAATTTTCATAAAACTGATTTGTTTCTGCCTTTTTTTTATTCACCTTTTCTTTCTGCTTTCCTTATACAAATGCAATGTAAATGTAAACCTTTGAAAATTGTATTAAAATGACAATCAATAATTGTTTGTGTGAAAGTGGAAGAAAGATAAGTGTGTGTGAGATTTTCTGCTATTACAGATTACATATGTGATACACATGAACATTAACTTTGCATTGTAAAAAAAACCTGAAAATAAATAAAAATAAAAATCTGTCTTTCTAAATGTGATTTTATAATAATTGTAAAACTAAAAGTGTCAACATTGACATTTATTTCAGAATATACACTGTTGGTGTTACTTGTTTACATTAAAACAACATCAGAGTGTCACACCATGGTGATTACACTCAGTAGCTCTAATCAAAACACATGTTATTAATGATCACCTGATCCAGATCAGACAAGTGTGACCACTAGGCCACACCCATCAACTCATCCCAGGGCCAATCAGGTGCCTAGCAGGGGGTCAGCTTGGGGGGAGGGGTCAAGGCAGGGAAACCATACACCTGACCTAAGAAGGATTTCTGTACATGAGAAATCAGCTGTTTTTAACTTAGCCAATCATATAATGTCATTTGGAAAGTGAAAAGTATTCACCTCTCCGGCCACTCAATACAAAAACCCTGACATTTTCATCAGGGTCATGTCACTTTCTTCTGACACTGCTTGAGTTAACTTCGACCTTTGCATCTTGAACCTCAGACATTTTGAGTCGAACTTGGACATTTTGAGTGACCAGTGCCTCAGAACTAGTGCTGCATCATGGATGCTTTCATTGAATCCCTCAATCAGCCATTATCTCCAGATGCTCTTGACCTTCCTGTGACCTTCAACATGTCACCTCATGACCTTCTGGATGAGGTTATCTCACAGACATTAAAAGATGAGCTGCCGGACCGTGAGTCTTTATCAGAGTATGAGTGTTCAGCCACACTGACAGATTATGGAAGTCCAACAGAATCATGTGTGTGGGGATCATTTAATGACAATAGTGCTAGTGATTTAAACTTTGACATTGAAAACTTTGCTACGAGTGTCGGGTCATCACCTACTGAAGTGCCCCCTGGTGAAACTGTTAACTTTAATGAGCAGACAACTCCAGCGAGAAACCTGAAGAATCTGTCGCTGACCTCGTGTGAGCCAGTCTACAACAGTCCTGGTATAGACAGTCGCTTTAATGACTCACTGACCGGACTGCTGGGCAGTCCACCACCAGACAGTCCCCTCGCCAACAATCCATTCTTCAGTGACCTTCAGGCCATCCTGGTCAACGACTGTCGTGAAGACATGCTGCCACAGTCGCTGCTAGCAACTATGACGACCCAACCACAATCCAATGTTTTTACTCGTGAGCAGGATCTACAGGAAAGTTTCAACCAACTGACAGACAGGTTTCCAGAGGATGTTAACCAGTTGTCTAGCTTCTACCGTTACCAGGCTGCTCTGGTGGAGACAGAACGTTTCCGCTCACTACATACACAGAAGTACGCCCCCGACTACCAGCGGTCACTCAACTTTCACTATGATTCCCAACTCCATCAGATCATGACACGAGTAGAACAGAGTCTGGCTTTGTTACAGGAGTCATCCACCAGCCCATGTTCCAGTCGGGTAATTAAGCCACGCCCCCTCTTGTCTAAGAAGTCAGTGAAAGTGATGGAGGATTGGTATAAAGATCATTTAGAGCATCCCTACCCGACCGGATCCACTGTGGAGTTACTCGCAGAAAGAGGTAGAATCAGCTGTGAGCAGGTGAAAAAGTGGTTCGCCAACAAGAGAAACAGGTCCAACAATACTCGCACACTCACAGAGATTGCCAAGGCTAAGAGGAAACGTCAGATGGCTGTTCTGTAAACTCACAGAGATGTCCAAGGCTAAGAGGAAACGTCAGATGGCTGTTCTGTAAACTCACCGAGATGTCCAAGGCTAAGAGGAAATGTCAGATGGCTGTTCTGTAAACTCACCGAGATTTCCAAGGCTAAGAGGAAACGTCAGATGGCTGCTCTGTAAACTCACCGAGATTTCCAAGGTTAAGAGAAATGCAGAGGGCTGCTCTGTAAACTCACCAAGATTTCCAAGGCTAAGAGAAATGTCAGAGGGCTGCTCTGTAAACTCACCGAGATTTCCAAGGCTAAGAGAAATGTCAGAGGGCTGCTCTGTAAACTCACCGAAATGTCAAAGGCTAAGAGAAACGTCAGATGGCTGCTCTGTAAACTCACCGAGATTTCCAAGACTAAGAGAAATGTCAGAGGGCTGCTCTGTAAAACCTTCTGGGACAATTCCAAAACTATAGGACTCTAACATTTGTGATCTACAATATGTGACTAGTTATTCATTGGAATGTTGCCAATTTAAAAGACTATACAACCAATACCATGGAAATCTACCTAAGACTAGTATAGAGCTCAGACTATATTACCAAGTGTATATAGGCTATCAAGAAAAAAAGTGCTATGTACATATCATTCTATAAACAGTGTTGATTACAACAAATTGTGCAAACACCAAAAATAACCACATTTGTGTCAAACAACATTGTTACTTTATTTTGTGTATAAATATTAAACCTTGAACTTTGATATGATTTTTTTTTTTTTTATTCATATATGAATTCCATGTATTGAAAATGTCAAGATACCTATTTCAATGGTAATGATATTTTTGTGCTTTTCACACATACATTTATTCATCAAGTGATTTTACAGATTTCAAACATATTATTTGAAAAGCAGTGATGCGCTAAAATAACATTCAACTATCAAAAGTATCTTAATATTGTTTTATTTGACATGCAAAGCATATCAGGTTTTCTGAGTAGTAAGAAAATCTTCCATCCTGCAAATATGGTCCCAAGTCAGAGGTTCTAAAAGTGGTGTGTCAAGTCTATATAGCATTTGTGGTTGATATAATCAGACTTAACTGAAAGTTTCAAATTCAGAAACAAATCTTATATCAATAACTATAATGGAGACTTTGGTCTTGAACTTGGGACCATGTTGAAACAAGAGGCCCAGAAAGTAGGTCAAGGTCATTTTAAAGAGGAAACTTTATAGCACTCTATCCCTGGTACCTACTGGCCAAATATCATGACCCTGGGCCTTATGGAACTTGAGAAGATTGTTAAAGCTTTTAATCAATGTTGTCTTTTGACCCCCAACTAGCACTTAAAGTTGACCTTTAACCTCATTACTGTGAATAAGAAAAAGATTTGCACTGCTGGTCTACATATATAACATACTCAAGTATTATGACTATAGTCCAAATGGTTCTTAGGATATTGTTGTTTGAAGGTTTTAACATATTTGACCCCTGTGACCTTGAAACTATGTCAAGGTCATTTTAATGAGAAAATTTTATAGCACTCCTTCCCAGGTACCTACTGGCCAAATATCATGACCCTAGGTCCTCCAGTTCTTCAAAAGAAGTCATTTAAAAGAAAAAGTTGACGGACGGACGACAGACGCCGCATTACGGCATAAGCTCACATGGCCATTTGGGCCAGGTGAGCTAAAAATTCTGAAAGTGATGCAATATCTAATGCATCCTAGTGTACCTGCATGGTAAACGAGTTGTTGGTGCAAAACCCATCAAGAATAATTTGCTAACATAAAAATAAAGAAAAGTGCCCTACCTATGCCATTTGCTGCCCAGATGTTGTGATCATCATTCCTCAGCACTTGTTTGTACATAGCCAGGGCCCTGTCCTGGTGACGCTTCTCCTACAAGGTCAATAGGTCACTCAGGTCAGTGTACTACTTCAGCATGGGTAGACACAACAACAATTTGTATTAAGGATTCTTGTCCCACTGCAATCTTGTTTTTTGTATATACAGTAACAACTGTAGCAAAGTTGGGCCAGGACCCTTTCTTTGACGTGGTAGCTCAGTCTGATAGAGCAACAGTAAACAACCTGAGGCCCAGGGTTCAAATTCTCGCCTAGCCCTGCTGTATTTTCACTCTCAGAAAAATGCAGATGATTATATCAATTTCACTTTTAATTATTTTTCTTTTGATAAAGTCCTGCAAGGTATAAATTTTTCAGAAACGATTTCTCAAAGCTATAGTCATGCAAGAAAAATCAGTTAAGTGTTTGGCAGTGGTACTGGGATCCTTAAAGGTCAATAGTTCACTCAGATCAGCAAATCACTACAACATGGTTAGATATAGTAATGTTGTTTAAGGTCAATAGGTCACTCATGTGGCCATAATGGATTTTGACGGTTACATGTTTGTTTTGTTATTCCACTTTGATTTGAACAGTTACAATATGTTATCGTTATTTCTCAGAAATGTTAAGCCTAAATGAGCTTTAATGGCTGTGGATATTTACATAATGTATCTTAAAATGTCCCAAAGATTAAGTTTTTGACAGACAGTACAAACAATCATCTTAATTCACTAACCTTGTCCTTGTCTCTCATTGGCTGATGGAGTGATGACAGCCACACGTTGCCAAGGGCAATCAGTGAGTAGGCGTCATTCTTGGTGTTGGGCCGACTGATGATGCGTTCAAACTTCTTCTGTCCAGGTCCCCACTCCTGCTTGGTCAAGTGCAAATTTCCAATCAATGACCAAGCATCTGGGTGATCCTGATCAAGTAGGAGCGTATTGACAATAAGCAGGCTTATTTTAACTTGGTTAATCCTAAATAAGTTTCACAGATGGAGAAGAGTTGTTTCTAATAATACCTAGGATTAATACTCAGACAGCTTTTGAGTGATGTAGCCTTGTTTTGGTCTAATTTTTAATTAATTGTGTTTTAAAAAAATCAGTTACAGAGAAGGAATAAATGGTATTTATCTACACATATGTGCTATTTAAATTACCAATATTTGGGAGTAAGAAACAAGCTGGTTCATATTTTCACAAAAAAATATGAAAAACTGACAGTAAAGCAGAAATAGAGGATTTGATAAAGACTGTACCTGGTTGATCTGCAATGCTTCTTTGAACCAATCAGAAGCTTCATAAATCTGGCCTCTGTTTCTGGCCATACAGCCCAATCGCAGATAGCCTGAATATCAAACACAACAGCATTATTTATTGTGTTGGGGATTTGTGTTGGGGATGGATGATCAGTGTGTATAATGTTGGAGGTGAATGATCACACAGTGTATAATGTTGGAGATGGATGATCATGCAGTGTATAATGTTGGAGGTGGATGATCACACAGTGTATAATGTTGGAGATGGATGATCACACAGTGTATAACATTGGAGATGGATGATCACACAGTGTGTAATGTTGGAGATGGATGATCACTGTGTATAATGTTGCAGATGGATGATCACACAGTGTACAATGTTGGAGATGGATGATCATGCAGTGTATAATGTTGGAGGTGGATGATCACACAGTGTATAATGTTGGAGATGGATGATCACACAGTGTACAATGTTGGAGATGGATGATCACACTGTGTATAATGTTGGAGATGGATGATTACACAGTGTATAATGTTGGAAATGGATGATCACACAGTGTATAATGTTGGAGATGGATGATCACACAGTGTATAATGTTGGAGATGGATGATCACACTGTATAATGTTGGCGGTGGATGATCACACTGTGTATAATGTTGGAGATGGATGATCACACACACTCATAGTTAAACTATTCTTTCCTTTTGGCTTTTAAATTCTGGGGAATTTTTACCCCCAATCGCCCTTCTTAAGTATTCTTACATTCATACAGTTTTATTACAATTTATCAATTAAGTTTTACTATGTTGTATCAGAATGTGCAGTTAAAATTTTGAAGTTAGGCTAGACTTCTCCTTGTACGAGTCAAGGGCTTCTCATGAGTCTTTCAGAGTCAAGCACTTCTCTACAAGTTAGAGTCAAGCTCTAGTCTGACCTTGTTCTATATCGCCTGCTTGTTGGTCTGGAGTCAAATCACTTCTTTAAGCAAGAGCTCAATCTTCTGAGTCAAGTGATTTCTCACAGATTCCATGTCAAGCTGAATATTACCATTATCATAGCTTCTCTGATTTTTCGAGTCACGTTGCTTCTCCAGGGTCTACCGAGTCAAGCTTACTTCTCATAAAGTCAGAGTCAAGCTGATTTAGCATGTTACTGCACAGTGCTTCTCTGTTTTTTCTCAGAGTCAAGCCTATTGTTATTTTGGTTAATGAGTGAGTAGCCCCATGTACGCCAAAGAAATAAGGTTTATATTTCGTTTGTGGTTTATAGTCTTCGGACTATCGTTAATAAACATTTTAACTGTTTCCTTGATTCTTTTAGTTATGTATAAA